>NW_023616214.1:0-120001 GCF_013339695.2 Rhipicephalus sanguineus
CTGGATTGCCGAGACCCGGATGGTACTCGCGAATCACGCCGAAAGCCTTGCCGCATTGACTGTCCAAGCGCCTGCACGACAGCGAGGACACCTGATTGTCGAGCCAGAGTCGATCGCAAACCTCGCCTGTTATGTGCTGCACACATTCGTGGTTGAAGCTCCCACTGATCTTAACGATACAACTGCGAATGTAAACAGTAATGTTCTACGAGGCATATGTAGTGCGACTTTTAGATGCGGAGCTCATACGGCGAGGGCTTTGTCCCTCCCTCCCGCGGCTTCCATAGCCCCACTGCGCATGCGCGTCCCCTCCCCTTCTCTCTCCTCTCCTACGCGCTTCCCTCTCGCGCGGCGCATTCTTCCATGCGCAACGCCGCGATGAGCGTATCTGCGCGCACGCAATAGTTTTCAATAGAGCAACTGCGACACTTCGTCGCGAACATGTTGGTGCTCCCGTGGCAACGCGACAGCGCGGACGGAGCCGTTGTCGCTGTCGCTCGTCGCAGTCGCCTCAAAAGTCGCGTGCATGCGGTTGGATCTTCATGACAGCATTGCGGCACATGTACGAGTAAAAAGTAGGAGGAAAGCAGACCTCTCTGCCCCCGACCTTTCTCCTTTCTCCTACTTCTCATTCATGCATTTCTTTCATAGTTTGCGCTAAGATGTAACCCTTCAACGCCATGCATGCTCATTTCACTAGTAAGCGTATGTTTTCTGCAGTACATGTAGTCGTAGGAATCTACGAACCTCACTTGCAAACGTTTAGAGATTCGTAAATTTGTCAGCGCTGTCATTGCCAAACGTTGTCATAACTGCCAATGTTTCGCTTGGAGGGCAAAACATTAAATTTTTCAGAACCCTACGTATTTGTAGACCTTTCGACGTGCTATTTCATCAATATAGTATCTGAAGTCATCGCATAATCCGTGCGTACTTCCGCATTTTACGATGGCATTCTATATATTCTCAACCGGTAGCTTTCGTTACATCATTTTATGCACACACCAAACCAGCGAACTGTATATTGGTCGCAGTCATTAAAGCTTTCTTTTTTTTTAAATAACCCTGTATATGAATGTCCATGGCTGACTGCCTTGGAGCAAGGGAGTCATTATTTCATGCAGGAGCGCCGAGCAGAGTATTGTGATTACCTTTAAGAAAAAAAAGGTGACCATCGCCTGCCACAAAGAGAGTCAGGTAGACATGACTCCTTCTTTAAAGAGTGTACTCGACCCTTCGTCGTTTCTTGCTGACTCAAAATTTTGCTGTTGCAACCGCGTTTCTTTTAGCAGGTGGCTAAAACATGGCAGCGTGCAACGACAAAACAACTGGTGATCAGCAGCAAGCTGTAACGCGCTAGTGAGACTTTGATTTAGACTGATCTATCAATTGATGTTTCGGGAAAACTATTTTAAAAGTATTCGCTAATTTCCGAGTAAAATAAGACCTCCGATTTCCATCACACAGCTGAATTCGTTGGATTTGCGCGCTCGCCCTGCGCCACGCCGCAGATGCGCGCGCCGAGAGCGCGTGAGAATAGGTTTCGATAGGGTGACAGTTTCGATGAGCAATATGGTTCCGACTGTCAACGTGAATGGCCGAGTGGATCGCCAGTAACATGTGAGGCAATTATTGCGGCATGGATCACCGACAGGGAAAACCCGAAATCCTAAAGCGCGTTCAAAATCTTTGCCATGTTAGCTTGATAATTTGTGGAATCACGTGTATTTCGGCATGTTCGGGTTCCATTGCTGTTTCTAGCGCACACACAAGACAAAAAATCACAGCATATCCACGGAGTGAATGATGATGAGTGGGCGAAGCTGCGGAGGTTCATCGGTAAACCGTGAATCTTCCGTGAATTCTGCCCAGTACATCATCACCGACGGGAGATCGGGCTCGTTTATACTAAAGGTTCGATGAGTTATGACGACTTGCAGCTCACTTTTTTTACATGTACGCTGTGAATTTTCATTGTTTAGAAACCCATTGCTTTAGAAAACATCTGGCGTCTTTCGTTAAGCAGCTGGCGTCTTTTCGTTTTGCTTTAGAAACATCTGGCGTTCTTTCGTTTTGCTTTTACAAAACATCTGGCGTCTTTCGTTGGTTTATTTCATCAATCAACGGCGTTTTGAACAAAATTTTTATTGTTTAATCACGCACAGGAGAAATCTCACCAGGCACTACCTTGGAGGTAAACAATGGCTGCTAATGGGAATGAGAGACAGAAGTCGGCTTTTAGCTAACACTTGCACTTCTACTTCTACTAACGTTTCCTACTGGAACATGCCAATGGCTGCTAATGGGGAATGAGAGACAGAAGAATTCGGCTTTTAGTTAACGTGCACGCTGCGAATTTTTTTATTGCTCAACAACGCACAGGAAAAATCTCCCACCGGCACCACCCTGGAGGTCAAGATCTGGTACTAGCGTTACGAATGGTTACGCACTACGACTACGACAACTACGAGGGACGAACGGGTGCCGCTTTAAAGAGCTTCGCCGCTAAAACAACACCGACGACCACAGGCACTAACTTCCAACAGATTTACTTTCAACCCCACCACCAACACAGTTACCCTCAGTACGGTGAGCTATGACCGCCTGACAAAATATCTCGCCATAAAGTCGCTCATGGTCAACGGCCAAGAGCACGAAGTCACCTCCTACAGCGTTCCAAACTCGGAGACGCCACTTCCACGCCGCTTACAGCCACTTCCATGCCGCGAGAAACGCCGGACAGGCGGAACCGCATGGAGCGCATGGACCGCATGGAGCGACCATGGTAACGCCCGCGTTACCATGGTCGCAATTGCACCTCCATGGAAAGAAAACAGTGGCGTTTTCGCGCATTGTTTGCCAGGCTGCTATTTTCGTTAAAAGGGAACACCAGCATCAAAAGGTTCCGCCGAGATGCGTGGAGATCAGCGTCGCCTGGCGGCATTGGAAGATACCAAACAAGCGCCTGCACTAGTGATGCAGAACTATCGATAGTACTGTCGATACTATCGATAGAGTAACTATCGAGCTATCGATGGTAAAAATACTATCGATAGCGCTATCGATAGTGAAAAATTTAATGGTAATGAATTTCGATAGTGATAGCGATAGTACAAAATCAACAACACGAACTCATTGCAGAATAAACGTGGTTACCCGCTCGCGTGGTTCATAGTCGAGATGGAGGAGCAGGCCGGAAGGGCGAAAACGTTCTCAGTCGAGGCTTTCATGTCCGGGGTCGGCCTAGAACTGATCACGTGGTCTGTGGCCTTGCATTGTGGCGAGAGTCAGGCTCACTAGGAAGGGGAGGGCTGCGCCGTGCCGCGAGAGGCGAGGGCATGCTGCGATACGCGAGGGCGTGCTGCGAGATGCGAGGGCAACGGCGTAGGATATCGAGGGGTGAGCCTTCGAGAAACGCGCCAAGATGGGGTGACGTTGAGGCGCACAATGTAGTTTAAAATTGCGTGTCAGTGTCAGTGCTCAGGAATTTGCGCTTTCAGAATGGATAACGTTTCTCGTTCCCCGATGAAAAAACCACCCGATTTGAGCGCCACCGACAGCTGACGCGAGAAAGGGCCTGTCGTCGCCGAGCCAAACCGCGATGTTCGTTCAAGGGAGGCCGAAGCTAACCGCCGGTGCAGGGAAGACTTGAAAAACAGATAAGTACGATGCAGCCTCATGATTGACGGTCACAAGCTTCGCTGTTTCGACAGTGTTCGAGAAGTGGAGCTGGCTGAATTTTTTTTTACTCAGAGTAGGAAGACGCAGAGGCGCGATTTTGCGATGGCGTTCGTCAAATAAACGTGCGCGTTCCTCAGACCACGTGTCAATCACGCCTGAAATCGCGCCATGCGTTTCCAAAATAGAGCGAAGCTGTAAGCGCGCGAGTGTATGCGATTGAGCGACAAGATTATCATCATTTTTCCTATCATTATCACCAGGCAGCTTCATCATCATTCCGATACTAATCATCACCATTTAGCATCATCATCATTATTGCGAGCATTATAAATATGTATTATTTACTGATCTATTCGCCCCCCCCCCTCACTTTGGTCACGTGACCTGCGGGACGCCTATTACTGCTACTACTGCGCTGACGACGACGACGGTACATGGTAGAATTAGACAGTTTAGCTGTAGAAATACATGGCAACAATACAACGAGAATGACACATACATCAACAAGCCACATCGAAACCTACAAATAAAGTAAAGGCAGTCATTAAGATGGCATACCCCTGCGGCAGGAGCTGAGGCACATCGCATGTCAATAAGTTAAAGAAAATCCAGCCAGCTTCTGAAAGTGGTCGAAATAGCCAAGCTGATGCCCATCTTGGTCAGGTTATTGCCTTTCGGTGTTTTTACAGCTTTTTCTAAGCATTTCTTTGTTTTGCAAGTTGTTTAAAAGCATTTCTATGTTCTGGAAGTGTTTTCAAAGTACTTGTATACTGTACCATTATTGAAACGCGGCACGCGATTCCAGCATTAGTTGTTAGTACCATAGATAGGCGCGCGTTCGCAGACAGAGATCCCGACATAGCTGCTCGAGGAAACGTAATACTTCAAGTGGCGGTGACGAACTCGTTATTAGTAACCAGCGACAATGGTCTACAGGTTATGGCGATTGGCTGCTGACTAACAACCATCGTGAAGTACGTGGTACTGCTGCTGGAGCCAAACTATACATGGCATCTCCTACCTCTGAAAAAACACAGCCACAGTACTCGCTCTAACAAACCTTGCGAGTTTTACACATGTATATCGCTAACTTCTGATCTACAAAATTGCTGAGGCGACGTCGTTAAGGTATTGTCCGTGAGAAAGTTCTCTTTCATCTAATGTTTGTTTGAAATGCGTCTTGAAAGGGCACCAACGTAGTATTATGCGTTATATTTTGCGTTAAGAGCCTTTTGAAGATGTTATTGCAGTGCAGAATTTCGCGTTTCTTAAGCATGCTCAAGGACTCAATTAATTCCTCTACGTTGTTGTGCACTCCATGGCTAGGAGACGCTCGGTGGATGAGTACGTGGGTAGTCCAAGCGGTGCCTTGACGGCTCTGGGAAGAATAACGTCTAGTCTTCTCTCTTGCGCGAGCGTTAGGGTCTGATAAGGGGCGTGGTAGGTGATGCGGTTTACTATGCAGGCGTTGACTATGCGCAAAATGTCTTGCTCCTGAAGTCCATGTCTTCGACTTCAGGAGCAAGACATTTTGCGCATAGTCAATTTAATCGAAGCACAGCGTAACAGTCAGATACGAAGACTCCGCAACACCCAAGTGGGAGAGCGGCTACTCATCAGTATAGAATATCCTCCGAACCAATGCAGATACAATGTAGCAGAAAAACAGCTACCCAGTGACCTCTGAGCACGAATTACAATCGCTCCGCTGCCACGTAACATGCACCCTGAGCACAACGCTGGGCGTAGGCGGGCAAGGGTAAAAAATCTCACACGCCTCACCGATCAGTCTCCCCGAAACACTCTTTTATACTCTGACGCCGCTAGACACCGCTTCCGCGATTTCACAGTCGGAGCAGTGGTGAACAATGACCACGACATAGTAGCCTCAATTAGCGTACCTAGCAAGAAAATATCTGAGGGTGAAGAGTGCGCCGTCGCTCTGGCGATTGCCCACGCTGCTGTAAACCTTCCTCATGCAGATGTTATTCTAATTTTTACGGATTCACTGGACGCCTGTCGAGCCTTCACACGTGGTATCGTCTCACAACACACACACCGCATTTTGAACACTGCATTCCACACACCACATAGGTTCCGACTTGTATGGACCCCTGGGCATGCCTCTCTCCCCGGTCATGACTGCACACATGCAGCTACCCGAGCGCTCACTAACCGGGAACCGGAGGAAGAGCTGTCCAACCCAGATAAGCGGGACGCGAACACGGAACTTCTAGGATATCGACACACTCTGGACTACTATAGGCGAGAACGCCTACGGTACCCTCCACCACACCATACGCTGACCCGAGAGGATGCGACCGCGATGCGGCAACTGCAGGCCAACACTTCCCCCAACCTACACTTCCTCCACATCCTCCATCCAACTTCCTACCCGGACAAATGCCCTGGCTGCGGTGCGGTACCGACGTTATTTCACGTAACGCTGGAATGTCAGCGTCCACCAGCCAGGCGCTCTCCCATCTCCTCTCCTATTCCAACCCTGCAAGACTGGGAGGCCATGCTGCGTGACGGAAGCCCGAGTGACCAGCGGGCGTTGGTCCGTCGGGCACGAGGCGCGGCAGCGGCTGTTGGAGTTCTGGACTGAGAGCCCCACCCGACAGTTCTCAATACTTCTAATAAAAGTTTTCTCTCTCTCTCTCTCAAGGACTCACGGTAGGCGAAAATTAAAAATAAAATCGAAATATGTTTTTCATTGTTTGCTCGAAATGACAGGACATTTCATAACAATACAGCTTACCCCACACATTTTCTCGCATTTCGATTGAGTGAACAGTACCAGGTTCGCGAGACCAATTGGTGAGCAGCAGCATCCCCTTTATCAGGCCGTGCACAACCTGACCTTTCGGTTTTAAGCGAATGTCTTATAAGCGAAATCTCCTCACGAAAAAAAAGAAAAGAATGTCGAGGCGACCCTAACCCTTGTCTAAGGTGTCTGGTAGTGGCACTCGCACGTCGGAATTCGTGTGCCTGGGTGCATTAGAGTGGCCAGTTGGGTTTTTTGGTACATAATGTTGAAAACATTACAGCGCAAAACACACACACACACACACACACACACACATGCACACACAGATACAGACAGAGACGCAGACACAGAGACGCACACGCACGCACACGAAGACTTTTCAGGAGTCATACTTTCACACTGAAAGACTGCTCAACGGTGGGTATACCCAGCCCCCCTCATTTCGATCGCGGGGAGTATTCTCGAGAAATGCGCAGTCACCCTTAAACGTGTGAATCCAGCGCACCGGGCAGGTAGAAGGTAGCTGTGGTAACTTATTCTGGTTGACTTCCTTGCCTTTTTTCTCATTATATTATCTCTTGCAATATCCCTCTTTCTATGTGTGTGCACAATCTTTCACGGAACCTGGAAATGGTGGTCCACCGGTATAACACGAGTCATACTCAGGGCACTGCACAGGCTGTCTAATCTCTGCAGAATTGTTGACCCGGAGGCAAGGATGCAGCAGGTCTGCCGCATAAAGCACCGGTGGCCATTTGTTGAATGCGCAGACGGGGTGATGTATGAAATTCCTTTAAAGTGCGGAAAAGTGTATGCTGGCCAAACTGAAAGATGCGTGAACGATAGTTCGAGGGAGCATGCCAACAACGTGAAAATTGCTCGCAAGGCAAAAGATTTTGATGGTTTCTGGGTGGCCATTGTATATAAACTGCCAAGATTGGTCATCCGACCGAAAGCACGCTTGTGCTTACGAGCAAAAACCCGCATTACTCGAGGAATCGTAGAAGGAGAACGTATTTCCTATATCATGGAGGGATGTGTAAGCCTGCCATCCATACACATCTCAGATAAAGACACAGCCTACGTACGCAGGTGTAGTTGATGATGTCCGTTTCGGACAGCAAGTATGAATATCTGTGTATTTTTTTACAATAAAAGTTGTTGCAAGTTCAGCCCACGTCCTTGTCCTTTTCGTTGCGTCCGTGTGTTTTTTGCACTGCTATTTCTCAGAACCCTGGTGTATTCCTTCGGTTAACATAAACAGGGGGTGGGTGCTCTAGCCGACGTTTCGACAGGTCGACTTGTCTTCTTCAAGGCTGGAACTTCAAGGCTGGAGTTCCAGCCTTGAAGAAGACAAGTGCACTTGTCGAAACGTCGGCTAGAGCACCCACCCCCTGTTTACGGATTTTTTCATCGCAGCTTCCATCTTCCACTTCCTGCCGTTTTTTTGTATTTCGCTTAACAGTGTTTCGCGCACTGCCGAAACGGATCTCAGTGGCCGCGAAGAAAAAAGTGGCTGGTAGAGATCTCCTCCGTCAAGTGTTGCATTGATCCCAGCTGCTCAGAATGTTTCAATGAACTGAATAAATTAATTCCCATTAACTCTCCTGACAGTTCTTTGGCCCTCATATAGGGCTAAGTTACGCCACCGTATCAAATGTATCCACTATAACTCTTCACTTAAACCAGAACCGTAATTCTTTTTTAGAAGACATGTTCGGGATATTCATAAAACAGGAAGGAAGTGCTCGACCGGATATGCTTGCAACAGCAAGAAGAGTGACCGTTTGAGTTCGTGCCACTGTGAAGGCCATAGGAAGCCGATTTGCATCGTCCATGTCAGCCGATTTGCATGCAGTGCATCGTCCGGCGCAGCTTCAACTGGGTGCGAGCACAGTGCTGCTATCAACAATACTTAATTATTTAATTATTTTTATACGCCGCAGCCCGATTTCTGAACTGAACTACATCAAAATATATACTTAACTATGGAACTGCTTTTGTCATGGGAGCGATTGAGATCAGTGTCTAGAATGTGTGGTTTACTAGAAAAAGTGAAATGAGCTAGCCTAATTTGTGCCTTACCATGGGAGAGCTGTATGCGGGTGTCTGTAAAGTTATCGCAGTTGAATGCAAGCACAATCTATTAAGCACGAGAAGTCAATCAGTTTCTAGGGAACCTTACCGGATGAGAAACGTATGCAGATGTACCTATACACAATTATCAAAGAGGGGCTTGACTTACAAACGATTCAGAGAAATATGGGTACTCTACCGTAGGACACTGTAAATAGTGGACAATTGAAAGTGCGGTGTGCTGCACTAGCACATGCAGTGAACACGGCACACTACTGCTGCAGCGAAAGACGTGCCATCTCCTACATCGCATCAAACGCACCCGCAGTAATCACTACTGCAAACCTTGCGAGTTTCATGGAAGTGTTTTTACGTCTGATCAACAAAAATGCCGGGAGATCATTATTAAGTCATTCTACGTTAAAAAAATTCTTTAATTTATTTTGGTTAGAAGTGCGTCTTGAGAGGGCAACAACTTAATATCATGGCTCAAGTTTTGCTGTAAAGCACTTTTGAACATTTTATTTCCGTGCCCATTTCAAACTTCTTAAAGCCTGCTTCTATACTTCTACGTTTTTTATGAAGCCTATAATATAGCGTTCAGTGTTCCTTGCCATGACTTGCCTCGTTCGACCGGGATCACTTGTTGCCGACTGAGCAGGCCTACATGAAAGAAAAAAAAAACGTGTGGCTATGCTCTTTATTTCTGTTTTGCCAGCCCAGATACAACAATAGGTTATTATAACTGTTTAGAAAAAGCGCTTTTACACAATGTAAAAACAAAAACTTGACAACATTTTGGTAATTAGGGGTACATACACATCGGCACAGCTATGTGCCACGTCAAACATCACTGACTTGTACTGAACACATCATTACTATAATATACATGACTAAGATGTGTCATGGAGTACAAAATAACTCAGTGCGATACCATGAAACAATGGATACCATGATACAATAGATGCAGTGAAACACAATGGGTTACAGACAAAAGTGATGAACACAGATCGGGAGGGTAGGCACACAAGAGCATCAACAACGACTCGACGGGCGCTACCTAGCATCACGTCGGTCCAAAAGTAAGTTGTACCCTTTCGTGTTCGAGGTCGACAAAGGGGCACGACCGATGCCACAGAATCTCGCGCTCGCCTAGGAAGAAGAGCGCCGCAGAGAGGAAAGCGAGGGTCTCGTTACTCATTCTGCCCAATATCGGCCACAAAGCATGCCTGCGGCAATTTGCCGCCAAGGCCTCTCATCTGTTTTCGCCAAAAGCTGAACTATTAAATGCGCGGAGGAGGTCCCGAGCGGAAAAAGGCCGTCGGCCACGAATGGTCGCACACTGTCCGCGGAAACCTGCATGAAGAGTGCGCCATAAGGTGCGTGCTACTGCGCATGCAAGGGTCGCATGACGGTCAGTTCCAACCTTAGTACAGTTCGGGCACGTGGAGACGCGCACCACTTGTCAACACTGTAACTGATCTCGAGCGGAGAGTAAGCCCCAGCCCAACCGCCAAACAAAATCACGGAGATGACCTGGCGACGCCGCTACAGTTATTCCTTTCCTGGGCGGTTCATTAAAGATTGACGGTGCTGGGGAAGCACGGGCACCAGAAAGGCGGCCACTGTGTCCACCACATTAGCTTTGGTGCCCTCTATCTCTGGGCACGTAGCCTCTAGATGTCGGGGAAATGCCAGAAGGGCTCGATACAAACATGGTGTGGAGTTGACTGGGGATTGCGGTTTATAAGGTTAGCCGGCATCAAGACACGTAGTAATCGCCCAAGGTGGTAACAATCCAGGGTCTGTGTGAGCGTACCGTCACTACTTAGTATTCTCAATAAAGTGCGCAGGCACAAGACAGAAGCGGTGGAAGAAACATCGGGAAACGCAAAGCCGCCACGGTTTCGTGGTTGAGCTAACGTCGGACGAGAAAATAATTCTGTGCCACCAGACCAGAACAACGAATTGATGCAACTTTGTACTTTCCTTGAGTCGCGAAGCGGGGGTTTATGTATGGCAAAGGTAACAAAATTTTCCTACATAAATCGGTTGCGATGCGTAGCGGCGTTGCAAGAGCAGAAATCACAATGTTTGGCAACTGTGACATCATTTTCGAGAGTTTGTAGAACGAATGGCCAGGTGTTGTCATGTACACCGAATGCATTGAAAGTGACGCCGATGATCGCAGTGGTAAGAGACGATTCTGAAGGCGATGTGATACTGACATGACCGCTGGGATTGCCAATAAAGAAATCTTCGCTTTAAAAAAATTAACCTTGCACCTGAGATTATGCCGAAATGATGAAAAGTATAAAGGGCATCCTACAGCGAGTTTTCATTATGGACTTATAGGGTAATATCATTAGTGTGAGCAGTGACCTTTACTTGCGTGTCACCAGGTAGGGGTAAGCGTCGAATCTGTGGGTCACGTTCAAAGGCCCTTAAGAAGGGTTCTAATGCAAGGACAAATAGAACTGACAGATGAACATGCCTCACGGAACCCTCGCGTGACTTGAAAGGGGCGAATCTCAGGAGAATCTAGCTAAATAGTACTTTCAGAATTGGTATACATGGCGTGAATGAGGTGATTGAAATTGTCCTGGAAACCGAATGCATGTAAAACATTTAGTAAGCAGCCATGCTGAATGAAATCAAAAGCTTTTTCCTGATCTAAGGAAAACAGCAGCGCTTGGGCACATCGGCCAGTGGTGTAGTGGATGATGTCGCTCGTTAACAATGTATGGGTGTGAATTTCTCGCCCCGGAATGAAACAAAACTGGCGGGGAGCGATTACTGATGCAAGAGACGGACTGATTCGGCGCACCAAGATGTTTGCCAAGAGTTTGTAATCTGCATGAAGAAGGGTAAAAGGCGCCAATTTTCCGGTCGCGTGGACAATGGGTTTTTAGTGGGAGATAGTGTAATACGGCCTCTGTAGAAAGTGTTCGGGAGGGTAAGATCTTGGAAACATGAACGAATGACGCGTGACATAAATGGGCCAACGATAGGCCAGAACTGTACCTAAAACTCAGCAGGATGTTCGTCAGGCCCGGGGACCGAACCCTTTTTCATTGCGTCTAAAGCGTCCTTTATTTCGTCATCCAATGGCGGCGATAGGTGAACGTCGCATGCATTGCTGGTGTCGAGTGGTAAATCTTTCAACAGGGGACGCGCAGAAGCAGGTCCGGGATAACTGACACAAGCAAGAGATTGAGCCATTGACTGAAAGTGTTGAGTGAACGCCTGAAGGTCGCGTAAACCAGCAGCAGGTGGTGCAGTAGGGTTTGGTGAATGGGCAGGCGAGCCTGGCGGACGTAGTAGAGCTCGGCGTGTAAACCTGAGCACCTCAGGATGAACACAAGGCCCACGCCTACAGCGCCAAGCCGCAGCCGATATCAAAGAAGCGCGCATGGTACGTTGGTATTGGTCAACGAGCTGGTCCACAAGTTGATATCCGCTTGGAGATTGAGGGACCGTTCGGACTGCTCGCAACGGATGCTGCCGTGTCACAAAGCCTGCCCAAGCATTATCCCTCTTATAACGACTCGGATATGCTTTTCAGAAAGAAGGGCTTTTGTTTTGGCGGCGATAAGGTTGCAGCTTTGACGTGTCCGATAGCTTTAGAGTCCTCGCCTGAGATGAAGAGCTGCGCGATTCGGGAAGGTTAAACGCTGCTGTCCCACAAGTCGATAGTCGCGACGAATGCGCTGGCGACGAACTTTTCAAGTCATTATGAACCCCCCTAGCGAGGCTCCAGGAAAAACGGGAGTCCGGCATAGTGTTGCCTTATTCAGAAGGGTTATGTGCTGTCAGCCTGACAGACTGGAATGCCTGTGTGCGGGCTACTCTGTTTTCCTTGCTTTCAGTACCTTACGAGGCCACAGGGCCGGACCTTGTCCTTACATTCGGCTCTAAGCACGCGTCGTTCGGCTTCCGAATTATGGACTTCGTCCATAATTCGGAACAACTAGAAGCACCTACATAATCATCGTCCACTATGGGCGATGATTCTGTAGGTGCTTCTAGTTGTCTGGGGGGCGCACATAGTTCCCTTGCTGCTGCTATTGATCTTGCTGTCACTATGGGAAGGTCAACGCTCATGAATGCCCGTTTTGCATCGGTTGCTCTCTGCAGTCCTGGCTGACTCCCCTCCCCCGCGTTATTAAGTCCAGTAGGATGAAGCTGTTGTGGTGCTGAGTTGCTAGAGTATTTTGTTTTCCGTAAGTGTTGGCGGTTCCTTCTGAATTCGCTTCCATCCTCTGTTAGCACCCTGTACGATCTGGGGGCCACAAGGTCCGAACCCTTAGCTTTCCTGCCCCATTTGTTTCCAGACCAAATACGAACAGTGTCTCCGGGGTGGAGCGGCGGGAGATGCTGTCCTGTGTTCATATTTTGCTTGTGTTTTCGAGGGTTTGATAGCTGCCGTGGTGAATCGAAGCAAAGGTCTGAGAGTGGTGTTCTGCTGTTGCGACCCATTAGATACTGGGATGCTGAGCCACTGTCTTCCAGTGGAGCTGCACGGTAGTTAAGGAGGCCAAGTCAAAACTCCTCCTTTGACCCTGCCTTCTTGAGGAGCCTTTTTTATTATTTGCACCCCCTTTTCGGCGAGTCCATTAGATTTCGCATAATAGGGGCTAGAGATGATGTGCTCAAAGTCAAACATCACTGCAAAGTTTTTAAATTCCTTGGCTGTAAACTGGTGACCGCCATCAGTGCAGAGCTCATGTGGAATGCCATAGCGTGCAAATACCCGCGAGAGTTTATTGATGACTTCACTTGTCATGGTCCCATGCAATTCCTCAACCTCCGGATAGTTAGAGTATGCATCGTACACGACTAGGTAATGCTTGCCAGCATATTCGCACAAGTCCGCTCCTACCCTGTACCAGGGTTGATTTGGTGTGTCTCGTAACAGCGGGGGCTCAGCGCATTGTTTGTATGCATATATTTGGCAGCTCTCACGCTGTTCCACCATTTGTCTTATGTCAGCTGCCATCCTCGGCCAGTACATGAGAGTGCGTGCTCGTGATATGCACTTGGCCATGCCCAGATGCCCCCGGTGCAACCGACAGAGCATTTCTTTTCTAAGCTCGGAAGGGATTACAACTTTGGTGCCTTTCATCAGCACACCTTCCACCACAGACAATTCGTTAGTGTGTTTTTTCCACACCCCCTTGATAGGCTCTGTCGCCTGCAGATTTTTTATGGCCTGCTGCAGTTCTGGGTCTCTAGCTGTGGCATCTTCCAGTCTTTGCTTTGTTCTCCTGCTGAGTCGTTCCTCCAAAACACTGGTGGCGTGTATTTCCAAGTCCTTCGAGCAGTTTTCTGACATGCATTGTCCTTGAATTCTCGACAGGGTGTCAGCTACAATCAGTTTCTTTCCTAAAACAAAGTACAGTCGGTAGTTATATTTCAGCAGTCTCAGGAACAACCTTTGAAGACTGGGCGGTATGTCGCTGAGTCCTTTCTTTGAGATAGATATTAATGGACTGTGATCAGTCTCTATTATAATTCTTCGGCTTAGAACAAACTCATTAAACTTCTCACAGTCAAATACTATTCCAAATGCCTCCTTTTCAATCTGTGCGTATTGGCGCTCAGTTTCGGTCAAAACTCTTGACGCATAGCCGACCGGTTGCCACTCGGTACGATGTTGCTGAAGAAGCGCTGCTCCCACTGCATAGACGGATGCGTCAGAAGAAAACTTAGTAGGCAAGGATGGATCGAAAGTTGCAAGCACCGGAGCTCGCGTCAGCATTTGTTTAGATGGGCCCACTCGATGTCGTGCGCTCTTGTCCATTCAAAGATAACGCCTTCACGGAATAGTCGCCGAAGTGACTCTGTATGACTTGCTAAGGTCGGCAAGTACTTGCTGAAATAGTTGACAGCGCTTAGCAACCTTTGAAGTTCCTTTTTTGTAGCTGGTCTCTGGCAATGGGCTATGCACTCTACCAGTTCTGTGTTTGGTTTGATGCCTTCCGCACTTATTCTATCTCCAAGGAAGTCTATCTGCTTTACTCCGAACTTACATTTTTCCCAATTAAGCGTGAGGCCCACTTCACTGGCTGTTTTCAGGGCATTGTGCAGCCTTTCTTGGTGCTCTTCCCATGAGCCACCCCAAATTAAAATGTCATCGATGTTGATGCGTACTCCAGGTAGCCCGTCAAAAATCTCGGTCATTGTCCTTTGAAATATCTCTGGAGCCGACGCGATGCCAAAGGGCAGCCGGTTCCGAGGATTCCGTGGCGGTGAAGTGTAGCTCGACTCACTGCTTGAACCGGATCCAGTTCTCCGCCACATTATCCCCGAAACGTAACAGCTCTGGGGGCGGAAGTTCAGTCATTTTCTAGCGTGGTGATCTAGCCACTTCTGACACCATGTATGCAACGAGACCGACACGTTAAGTGGCCATGGAAGAACTGATGTTTATTTCTTGCGCACCGGAAGTGCTCGGGCGCGTTGCCAGACTGGGTGGTGTACATAGACGGTCTTAGCTGTAACCGATACAGCACCCACCTATCTTGTAGGCACTGCTGTCTTTTCCTTCAGATGGAAGGAGTGTTTGAGCTATCTCAGGGATGTTCCGGGGCAATTGCGGGCCGCCGGCAAAACTCTGATGAGCAAAATTTACCATGTCGCAAAAGGTGAGGCGTGTTGTTTGGACCACGTTGTTGGGGAAGACAGCAGAAACGCTGCTGGTCTCGGACGTACCTATCCACTTTAACACCAAAGTAACTTTACATACCTTTTTTTGCGTTTTGTGTTCATAACATCCATTTAGCCTATTTTAAAAATCACTTCCTCCCGTTTTTGTATCGCCTGTAGCACCTCCGTGCCTCAGAGGCTGTGGCTTTTCTCTGGAAATAATACGAAAACGTTAGGCTATTGATTTTGTTCATGTTTAGTGGGTCTGTGTAGCTTATGGCTTTTGTTATTTGATCTGTGACTTTCACGAGTGATACCGTATGTGTAACTTTCGAGGAAGTTTTGATTAGAGAATGTAGCCTGGCATTTGTCAATGTCAGTTGGGTGCTCTGTTTGTTGTGGCTTGAGTTTGGATGGTTCATTTCCGGCACTTGCAAGCCGTTTCTCAGTTTCAAAGCTGGGGATCAGCCTACGTGACAAAGAAAACAAGGGAGCAAGTCAGCGGCCTCTCCGGGGTGTTTGGTGCTGCATCCCCTTCGAGGCCTCCTGGAGCGGCGGACGGGCTGTTATGATCGGATTTCACGGCTTGGCGCCGCTGGATCGTGGGAATGATTTGACGGCCTCTGCCCTGCTCTCTGCATCGTCAACGTTCCCAGCAGCAGAAAGCGGTCCGACGATCGCTTTCTGCTGCTGCTTCCTTGCCCACGTAGACTTGTATTTTTATGCTTCCACGTGTTATATTGCAAAAGTCGTCTCGTTCTTAGCGGTGATGTGGAACTAAATCCGGGGCCTCTGAATAAGTCGGTGAATACCAGTAAAGGCAATACTTCTGGTAACAGACCTGTAACCCGAAATGCAGTTGGTTCCAATGCTCTCGACGAGGTTACTCATGCACCATCTACATCCGTACCTATTAACACTGGCGCTCCATCTATCTCTGAAATGTTATCTAAACTTTTGGAGGGGCAAACTGAGCTAGCTCATGATATTGCGGACATCAAGTCATTTCAACAGACAGTCGCCTGCCGTTTTGATGATTTAGAATCACGTGTTAATGCATTAGAACAGGCTCCGAAATCTAATGAGCATAATTCTGTGAGTGATGTACGTGCTTAAATCAATTGCTTAACTTCTAAGATTAACGAATTGGTCTTAAAGAACGACGACTTAGAAAATCGTTCAAGACGAAATAATCTGATAATACACGGTGTTTCAGAAGATCCGAATGAAAACGCTAGCACGCTGTTGTGCAGCGTTACTTCTGTATTCACAAATAGCCTGAAAATTACCTGCCCTCAAATTGAGCGCGTCCACAGGCTTGGTAAATCACGTACTGGCTACACACGACCCATTATTCTGAAGCTTTCGAACTTCGGGGAAGAATCCGTTGTTCTAAAAAAATGCATTAAACTCAAGGTCTCAAACGTGTTTATTACAGAAGACTTTTCTTCACGGATTACACATATTCAGAAAAGAATTTGGAAGGCGTCATTTCCTTTTCGCAACGATGGCTCTGTGCTGAAGTTAAAGTACGATCACGCGTTCATTGACAAGGCTCGTTACAACTGGGACAACGCCTCAAACACACTAGTGAAAGTCTCAGATCAACCCCGTGGCCCTCGTTCTTCTGTCTCCACGTCCTGAAATCCCTCTTCATCCACTCCCTGTCCTCATTACCGTCAGGAACACCTTGTAGTTCTAAACGTTAATGCTCGTAGCATAGTTAAGAAACTTCCAGACCTATTGTCCCTTGTTGCAACTTATTTCCCTCATGTTGTTGGCATCACTGAGTCTCGGCTTCATAGTACCATTTACGATTCTGAGTTTACTCCGCCCGGTTTTATTGCCATACGTAATGACAGGGCACACGGCATTGGCGGTGGTGTCGCTCTGCCTATCCGCTCAGATATCCGCTTCTCGATGTTGCCATCACCTCCGGAGACTGAATCCCTGTGGTGTAAGATTTATCTAAATAAGCAATGTATTATAGTTAGTGTTATATATCGCCCACCTGGATCCTCCCTTGATGTTCTTCATGCTCTTTCCAATTTCATGTGCGATGTTATTAATATAGCTTCATCAAAATTGATCTGTATGGGTGATTTTAATGCTCCTGACATCGATTGGCCTTCCCTGACTATAACGGGTCGCGATGCTGCTATCTGTCATGAATTAATAAATATTCCTTTGTCCTTCGGGCTTACTCAAGTTGTTTCATGAGCGACTAGGTTAAATTATATTCTAGACTTAGTTTTCCTAAGTACAGATTTAGCTGATTACTTTTCATGCAAGGTAACTGACGGATCATCAGACCATAAAGGTGTCTTGTTATCACTTTGTTGTGCCACCTCCAAATCACCCTATACATTTGCTAGTTACCCTGATTTTACTCGGGTGGATGACAATTCCATTAGTGATATTCTAGCTGATCATTTTGATACGTTTTGTGCACTTTCCGACAGGCAGGATAATTACCTCGTTAATTACTTTGAGGATCTTGTTAAGTAATGTGTCCGAAGATTTGTGCCACTTAAGACAAAGAAAAGCAATACTAATCTACGTTGGATCAATCGGGACATTTTGCATTTATCTCGCCGTGTCCGTCGACTTAGGCGATCCAGAAGAACTAACGATCCCGTTAACCGATACAGATTTCAGAGGGCGAAAAGTGAACTTAACTCCAAGATGAAAACGGCGAAAGATTTCTTTTTTCGTGTTCAGTTACCGGGTATGTTAAGCACGAACCCACGGAAATTTTGGTATTCGATTTTCCTCATAATGCCTCACCTTCTTCTTTCAGAATTGATAATTACGTTATTAGTGACCCGCAAGCAATATTGAATGCTTTTAATAACTATTTCCAGTCTGTGTTTGTTTCTGACAACAACTCCATTCCTTCTGTAACAGGCGTAGCTCGTTCTGAACCAATCAGTGATATTGAAACAACGAGTGAAGGCATTCTGAACCTTATCTTAAAATTAGATGTGAAAAAATGCACTGGCCCTGACGGGATACACAATGCATATTTAGTTCGCTACTCCCTGTGGTCATCCAGATATCTGACGGTCATATTCAATAAGTCTTTATCTTCTGCCACTGTTCCATCCTCATGGAAGATAGCACAGGTACTCCCTCTTTACAAATCTGGCAATAAGCAGTCTCTATTGAATTATAGACCGATATCATTGACTTCTCAATCATGCAAGATGTTAGAACACATCATTCATAAACATATTATCCTATTCTTGGAATCGCACCAACTACTATCTAACAGGCAGCATGGGTTTAGGCGTGGTTTCAGTACCACAACACAATTAGTCAAATTCACGCATGATATTTTTCTGAACCTTGAACTTGGCAACCACGTTGACCCTATATTTATTGACTTCTCAAAGACTTTCGATACAGTACTGCATTCTAAACTCCTTGCTAAACTCGATGTCATAATAAACATTCCTCATTTGGTTAGCTGGATATCTAGCTTTTTATCATCCCGCTCTCAGTTCGTTTCTTACAGGTCATCCAACTCTACTGCCATTGATGTAACGTCTGGAGTGCCCCAAGGTTCTGTTCTTGGGCCTCTCTTTTTCTTAATTTACTTAAAGGATTTGCCTGTTTGCACCTCCTCTTCCATTCGTTTTTATGCCGATGATTGCGTCTTATACGAGGTCATTAAAACACACGCTGACCAATACCGCTTACAGGAGTCATTTGCTGGATTTTGCAATTGGTGCAGGACCTGGCAAATGAACATTAACTTTTAAAAAACCGTATTTATGTCTGTTTGCAATAAATCTCCATCTGCTTTTGATTACTCTTTCGATAACCGTGCAGTAAATAGGGTTTTCGAGTATAAGTATCTAGGGGTCATTTTTACTCATAATATGACATGGTCCAAGCACATTGACTATGTATGTAACAAAGCATTAAAAAACTTATCTAAATCTCTGAAGGAAACTAAGCTTCTCTTATTTAAACCACTCATTCTTCCAATAGAAGTTTATGCATCCGTCGTTTGGAACCCGTACATGCAGTGCGAGATTAATAGGATAGAAGCAATTCAGAAAAAAAGTGGTAAGATTCATATGTCATCGCTATGACCGTGACTTTTCACCCTCTTTTACTCTTTCTTCACTGAACTTAACTTCGCTTTCTTCGCGTCGCCGTATAGAGTCATTAAAATTCTTGCCTAGCATCGTGACATCTTCAGTTAAACTATCAAATGACAAGGACTACATAAACTTTGCACCTCAGTCAACGACAAGAAGCTATCACAGCTTAAACTTAACGCCTTACTATGCTCGAACTAACATGTTCAAATTCAGTTTTTTTCCCGTTTTATTGAAGACTGGAATTCATTACCTTGTTCTATTCGTTCACGCCCATCGCCCAATTTTGTAGCCGACATCCATGACATGCGTCTGTAATATACCCTCGTATATTTGCCGTTGTTGTGAGCTCTTGAGTAGAATTGTTACCCTATTCTATTTTCATTCATGTTCATCACATGTTTGTGCAATTTTGATCTTGTGTAATCACACATCTGTATTACTTTGTCTGTTTACATAACTTTCATTCGTGTTTGTTAAAATTCCGCGTATCTTTGTACACCCACTCCTGCCATAGCGCACTTAGCGCTGCAGTATGTGTAAATAAATAAATAAATAAATAAGTAAATAAATAAATAAATAAATAAATAAGAGCACCTGATACGGCGACAACACGGCAGTCATGTCCTGAACCTTTTGAAGCTGTCAGTTCCCCACGTCAATTGCCTTGGACACACTCGGCCGAGTTTGACGGTTTTATGGCCTGGAATTGAGCTCTTTGCCATCATGGCTGCTCTGAAGAGGCAGTCACTTGTGTACTACTTTGTTCAGCATTCTGGAGATGCACCGCACAATTAGCTAAGCACCTGAGGTTCCTAATCGGGAACATCTGTCACACTCCGCGGTGCCTTTATTTTATGGCTTGGCGACCTGGCCAGGAGCTGCAGAGCCGCACCGCTATCGAGGCAAGGAAAGACTGCACCTGACAACACGGCCAGTTTTCACGCATTAGCGCCGCCGCGATCCCTTCACTGTGTGTATGGTGCCCTATTGCGTCTTCGGTTCACTTTCCGGGCGTCGTCCGTCGAGCCGGGCGCGCCGCTTCTCTTTTTCCTAGGGTGGGAAGGACGCGGTGCTTGACCTTTCCCCTTTGGGGGCGGAGATGAAGACAACTTTTTGATTAAAGTGTCCTGAGCTCAATGGTATTCTCCTACAGGGAACCTTGGGAAGACCAAGGCTTTATAAGCGCGAGCGTCGAGAAGCTCCGCAAACACGCTACCAAATAGTCATGTAAATAAACGTTCTTGCAATCAGCTCCAGCTCCTGAGCTCTACTTCTGCCTAAGGCCAGGCTGCTCCCGGTCCGTTGGGCAACGCCCGACCACATCAACGGTTAGTTTTCATGTTTCGGTGGTAGCATGTTGCACTGGTGGTCGCTTGCTGCAGTGTCAACATCGTCTTCGTGTGAGGTGTACCTTGTCTTTGCGAGGCAGCTATGTGAGGCGCTGCGGCTTTTCATAAACGTTCCATGACAGCAAGATGAAACGTTGTCGCAGTGCGCTTCGTGGAATAACCCTAAGATAACGCAGCTTGCACAGCGCGATGTAGTAGCGTACGCTTCCGGGCGCCCCCTCGAGTGCACAGCAAATACTACTGTCGCGGTTAAAGAAAAGGCTGCGAAAAAAGAAGGTCACTAAACGCTTTCACGGCTTCCGAATCTCACACAAGACAATAATACATTTCGCATGTTGCCATTCATCTACTATGCAATTCTTTTTCGCAAATTACATGACACTCTGTCATGTAATGACAGACACTCTGTCGCGACACTCTGTCGCGAACACTCTGTCGACACTCTGTCGCGAACATGTGGGTGCTCCCGTCGCGATGCGACAGGGCGACGGAGCCCGTTTGTCGCTGTCGTGCGCCGCTCCAAAGCCGCGTGCATGCGGTTGGGCCTTCATGACAGCTTTGCGGCACATATTTTCACGAACATCGAGCTAGATCTGTTCCCGGTCGCCTGCGCGTGCAACACCATGCATGAGTAAGACTTGTTGCTGGCCGAGTTCTTTAGAATCGACGGGGCACATTTTAGCTCAAACTATGGAAGAAAGGCACGAGTAAGAAGTAGGAGAAAGCAGACCTTTTTGACCTCGACCTTTCTGCTTTCTGCTACTTTTTACTCATGCCTTTCCCTACTGAAAAAAACCTATATGGTTTCATACAGGATCCGTATGGTTTTATACAGGACTTACAGGACTAAATATAGGAATTGTATAGGACCGTGTGGGGGTATATAGGATCCAAACAGGATCCATATGGGACCTAAATAGGACCCATATGGCGGTATATAGGACGCAAGTAGGACCTCCAGAGGACCCATATGGCGGTTATAGGATACAAATAGGGCCTCCCAGGACCTATATGGCGGCATATAGGATCAACACAGGGGTTGTTTTCTTTCATCCGCTCTCATTCAAACCTCTCACAATCTCTTCCTGATCAATAGTTTGCCTTTTTATCTTTATAAGTGGCAGGACAGCACTTAATTCTCAATGTTATCTTTCAAATTCCTCTTCATCTCAATCTAGCTCTCGAACCAGCTGGCTTTTTTATCTTGACAAGTGGTAGTGCAGCACATAATCATCCGCTTTCATTTACACCTCTTACAACATCCTTTTGCACGCGCACCCCTTACAAAAATGCACTTTGCGTGTCAATTGACCCCGAACCGAGGCCTTTTTGACTCAATAGCTGGTCAATTAAACGGCAGCTTCTAATGAGTGTCCTCAATAAACATTGAATTGACATTAGGTTTGAAATATTCAGTTGACTCTCACTCATTTTATTTTTTATTGACATACATTAAGAAAGTTTTAATTGACCCGCGGTCACTACACATTTAATTGACCTAGTATTGAGCGCTCTCAATGAGGGATGTTGACACCTACATTAGCTTCTGGGGTAGAGTTCACAAAACCTATTGTGTGTGTGTGTGTGTGTGTGTGTGTGTGTGTGTGTGTGTGTGTGTGTGTGTGTGTGTGTGTGTGTGTGTGTGTGTGTGTGTGTGTGTGTGTCATATGGCCAGCACCACTACTGGCTGCAGTTTTCTCTTACACATATTTTTCCATTTTTCTGTAAGACACGTTCGTTAATAAGGGTCCTGAATTAGGCATAAACCAAACTTGAGGATACAGTTACAGCACTAAGTGGAGCAGCATTGTATTACATAAAACTGCATGCAAGCATATGCTTTCATGCACTGACTGTGCAGCGCACGTGTTTCTGAACTGTGTAGACGGATCGTGTCGCGGTCAAGTGCAACACGTGCATTTGCTTCAATGGTGCGCTAAAATGCTGCCTTCCAAAATTAGCAAAAATACCCTTGATTCAATGTTTATCGGAATGTGTATTCAGTACTTTGACAGGCAGTGTCTTTATTATTATTATTTTACTACTATTTATTCATGAGAAGTACGATAAAAATGGGGATAAAACACGTCGTGGTAGCCGGCTTACGCGAAAAGAATGCGGATTCGACGAACGCGTCTTTCAACGGTCGTACATTTTTAAGCTGTTTTCCCCGTGGGGGGAAAAGGCGCGCCCTATTGTTCCGAAACTCGCCTGTCTGGTAAGTCGCGGGCGGTAGTCTTTGCACGTGGCGAGACCATGAGGGGGGAAGAATTCTGAGAACGCATGTCGCAAACTTTCGCTGCACAGGATGAAGGAGGCCCGTCTACTGTTCCGATCAAGAAAATAACGCGAGAAAAGATCAATTTGTATTTTATAGGGTGCTAATACTGCGCCATGAAAACTTGATAGTTCACAAATAAGCTTCGCAGAATTTATTGGCAGTTACACCAGTGTAAATTTCTGACGGTCACTTTAGTTCTTGTTGTGTATCCCTCCGCGCCGCACTTCCTTCTTCAGAATTGCTCACCAGCGTCACGAGTGCGGATCGCGTTCGTCACTTGCCATCTCTCTTGCTCTGATTTCGTGGACATCGAGTACCGCGATGTGCACAGGCTATCAGCGAAAAAGTGAAGAACATACTTCGCTCATGTGCTGCAATTGTGGCCGTACATAGAAGTTTGTTTCGGCGGAATGGTTGTTGACCAGACCCAGCATCGCAACTTTCCTGCGGAAAAATGGACACCTCAGCCTACATGCAAGACTCCATCGCAGCGTCCCTTCTGCAAAGCTGCCGAGACAGATACCGTCACCACAATGCGCCATAAACATTTTCTGTATTTGCTGGATCTCCAAACCACGCGCCTCTGTTGATTATCTTTGAAGGTAAGTTTATCATTTTCACTGCCTTCGTACGTTCTACTCGAAAGTCATGAAAACTGAAAAAAAAGTATTGTGCGTTGGATGTTGTATCAGTATGCAACTACGTAACTATTGTGGTTTACATCACCAAAGTTTTGCAGTTCTGAAGTGTTCTTAACCCTTCGACACGCTATGTACACAATTGTGTACAGCACCTGTTTTTGCTAACTGTGTCAACTAGGGGCTAAGAAGGAGTATTTCATGCAAGTGAGTATTTCATGCTTCATTAATTTCGCTTAATGTAATGACATTAATTTTTACCATACATGTGAACTTATGAGTGCTTAAAATTCCTTCACATTCCTGCTCATTATTCCACAGATGCCTTCAACAAGTATGTGGCCGAGAAGCCCAACGAAGTGCCGGGAGCTGAACGTTTGAAAAAGATGAACCGTTTTATTGCGGAGATGCTTAAAGATTTAAATAAATAATCAGTTACCAAATATTCTTGCCTGATCGTTTTTCTTCAAGTATATATGTAAGTGCAACAGTGAATTCTTACATTCTTATAATTAGACTGCTGCGAGATATCATTACAGCTTGAATTGCTGTATATATTTGCTTTTATTACACGCTTCATAAACTGGCATGTCTCTCTCAATATGTTCCTTTGCTGCACGTCATTGGGACCCAAATCGCTGATTCGGCCCATATTACCCATATCACTTGTAACACCCATATAATCAACCTACCTGTATCACCTATACGACCTATATCACCTATACAACCTATATCATCTATAAACCTGTATCACCTATAAACCTGTATCACCTATAAAGCCGTATCCCCTATACGACCTGTATCCAATAACATCATATGTATGGGTCCTGTATGTATAGGAATTTTCAGTAGGGTTTCTTTCATATTTTGCGCTAAAATGCACCCCTTCAACACCACCAATGCTCATTTCACTAGTACGCGTATGTTTCCTGCAGTACATGCAGTCGTAGGAATCTAGGAACCTCACTTGCAAACGTTAAAATATTCGTAAATTTGTCAGCGCTCTCATTGTCAAACGTTATCATAACTATCAATGTTTCGCTTGAAGGGCAAGACTTCAAATTTTTCGGAACCCTGCATATTTGTAGACGTTTTGACGCGCTATTTCAGCAATAATTTAACTGAAGTCATCGCATAATTCGTGTGTACTTCCGCATTTTACGATCGCATTCTACATATTCTCACTCAACTTGTAGCTATCGGTACATCATTTTATGCACGCGCCAAACCAGCGTACCCGTATCTTGGTCGTAGCCAGTACAGTTTCTTTTAAAAATCACCCTGTATATGCATGTCCATGACTGACTCCTTGGAGCAAGAGAGTCATATGTTTGATGCAGGAGCGCCAACCAGAGTATTGTGATTACATTTAGGGAAAAAAAAGATGATCATCGGCTGCCACAAGGAGATTCAGGTAGACATGACTCCCTTTTTTGAAGAGTGCACTCGACCCTTCGTCGTTTCGTGCTCATTCAAAATTTCGACGCTGCAACCAGGCTTCTACATTGTCGCAGTGCCTAAAACATAGCAGCATGCGACGACAAAAGAACTGGTGATCTCAAGCAACCTGTATTGCGTTAGTGAGACTTTGATTTAGAATGATCTATCAAGAGATCCTTCGGAGAAATTACTTCAAACCTCTTCGCTAATTTCCGAGTACAATAAGACCTCTGATTTCCATCACACAGCTGAATTCGTTCGGCTTACCGCGCTGGTACTGTTATTACATCTCATATTTACTGTAACCTTCAATTTCATTGTGTTTCTTTACTGCAGCGTTTCGTTTCGCTTTTACTGTAACGGGGTTGTGCCAGCTCGGACCCAGGAACGTATTATGAATTGCTGGCACAGCAGCGCACGCAAGAGAGAAAAGAGAGAGAGCGAGGAGGGAGCCAGCGGCGCTAAGCGGCTCCCGCCGGGAGCGCTTGCACGCTATTGATTTTTCTTTTGACGTCACGTTGACTGGGCTCGCGCGCGCGTTTTCGAACGCACGCTCGCCCCCGCCGCGCCGCAGATCCGCGCGTACAGGGCGCGTGCGAGTGGGTATCGATAGCGTGATAGTTTCGATGAGCAATTTGGTTCCAACATGTCAACGCGAAATGCCTCCGCGCTCACTAGTGCACGGACGGAGACGCGCACGAGTGGCTCGCCAGGAACATGCTGAGACAAATAATACGGCATGGATCGCCGACAGGGAAACCCAAAATCCAAAAGCACGTCCAAAATCTTTGCCATGTTAGCTTGATGATTAGTGAAATCACGTAGATTTGGCATGTTCGTGTTCCATTGCTGTTTCTAGCGCACACACGAGACAAAAACAGCTAACACCGATGAATACAGTAGCTAACTTCCAACAGATTATTTTACAAGCGTCGCACTCATATATATGGGACTGGTGAAAAGCCCGCGCGACCACATTTGTCACATTTCACTGTCGGATAGGATGAACACTGCAAAGTGAAATGCCGGCTAAAAGGAAACGATTGAGGGAAGATATTTACTGCTCTTTCCGCCATGTCGTTCATGGATTATGATTAAGGCAATTAATTTCTTTTTTTTTTGTTAGAGCAACTGATGTTGTGCTCACGCACGTGTCCTCCATTTGAGCGATATTCACATCTTGTATACCCCACGTGTCATTAGCTTGGCGCTCCGTGCCGCGACGTAGATATGGAATACTATGGGGCATTGCACCCACAGTTTTTGCAGTGGAGGCTAAGATGGCCCGCATCGCGCCATTGCGCACATTGATGGCGTGCTCCCTCAAGCTGTCGTTGATACATTGACCAGCCTGTCCGGTGTTTTACTTCCTCCCGCACGTTAGCGGTAGAGCATGCACCACATTGTTGGTTCACTCAACAAAGTCTATCTGTTCTTCGTCGCACACCCAGCCTCCTTGGCTTTCCGGTAGCTGGCTTTGCACAGACTTGGATCGTCTGTTTTGGCGCTATGAACAGCGCATTGACGGTAGCGGTGCTTCGTGGCACTTTTCTCAGCGTGTTCAGGCGGCCACGTTTGAAGGTTTTAAGACCTTCGCCACTGAAATGATCATTGGCTGTGGGTACCCAGCATTTTTCAAGTGCTCGGCCTGAGCGCGAAACTGCTGTGACACTTAGATAGAAGGAGCGGCGAAGCGCGTTGGTTAAAGTTAGTTTCCCTATACCCGTCATTACGAGCTTAGAGTGACTCGACGAAAAATGGCAGAAATGGCTTATGGTCTCTGCACTCATACGACCAACACACAGGGTTACCCGCTAAACACATCCGTATGCCCCGATATCTGAGGCCGTTGTCGTGTTGGTGATAAGGAGGCGTACGAAGGCACTTTGTAAAAGCATCTAGTAGCTGAGACACATCAATATAAAACTGTTTGTATCCAGGAAAACAAGGCAATTGTCAACAGTACCGGTACACATCCTTGGCATTTGAACTGATAAGTTGGCTTCCCAAATTTCTGTTTACGCGGGCAAGATACAGACCGCTAAGAATGGCCGCAATGCATGAACCAATGCGAATTCCTTATTTTTGAAGAAAAATATCTCAGTCACATTCAGAAAAAAAGACATGGCTGATCCCACCGTCATAGTAATTGTTATAACACCGAAAGTGAAACGTATCTACACAGAAGTAGGTGCTTATTCTGAAATGATATACTGAGAGCTTTACGATGTTTATTGGTGTTTGGCAGCGATAGGCACCGATTAGGCGTGGATGCAGCCAGGTTGACGCCTAGTTCGTAGAGGGTTCTTAGCCTGAGCCGCAAACGCGTGCGTCCCGCGTGCCGTCTGCTCGTCCATCAAGGCATGACATTCGCCCGTCGAAATCGTGTCCTTTCTGCAACACGTATTGCAGCAGTTTTGTTAGTCGGTGCTCTTGCAGTCGATCTAGTCGGCGGTGGAGAAATCCGTTGGCGCATGTGGCAGCACTACTCCGATGAGCCGGCGCACGCTCACGTGAAGCGAAAGGAAAAGGAGTAACAGCGTCTAGGGCGCCTCGGCGAGGCCAGCGCGGCCAGGTCCCTCGCTGGTATCGAGACGCCTTAACATGGCCGACGATATCGGCGCAATCTCGGAGTAAGCGCTAGTGAGTGTCGATCGTGACGCATTACTTCTTTTCACCTCTCATAGACGGCGGCACCGCTCCGTCCACATATCTGCAACAGAGAGCGCCGCGCGAGAGAGAATGTGTGAAAGATATAAGGCGCGTTCGTCAGGTGTCCAGCGTCTGCCAAGCTAGCTATAGGTTTAGCGTCGGGCGCTTACCGTCGCGGCAGGTAGCGTCGTGGGTTCGATTCCCACGGCATAATCTTTTCTTCGTTTTTTTCTTTCTCACCGCTGGCGTCCATTTCATGAACGTCATACCGGTAACGGAAGTAGTTGGTGGACCCCGCATAAAACTTCCGGTAATATGGCATTGAAATCGAAAGAACTCACGAAACCCTTGCAACATACGCAGAGGGTATTCTCAATTCAGTTCATCATGAACGCCATGCATTCTTGAACAGCGCGGAAAGCAATCATTATGGTAAGGAATAATACAACATCTTTGACGTCCATCACGAACGCCCGCAAGTTATTGCAAGACTCAGTTTGACGATAACTGATGACTTGCTAGAATTCTTCGTCAAAACCGATCATCTGTGCTCAGTAATTCAACTTATCTTCATGTAGAGGCCAACATACTTTTGCCTGCCTGATTCTGGCACGATGACACGCAATGGCCATTGACTTATGGGGTCTTCATTAAAGCAGCCGTTGAAAAACCAGGCTCTTTTACTGCCGATATCACGAGCGAGTTTGCTGTGGTTTAGCTTTTGACTATATTTGCTCCGCTCTTTACTTTTCTTCAGTGAAACATCTTTTTTACTTAAGAATGCACATCCAATAGCTGCACTGGCAACCGCAGGTGGCCAAAATTTCCGGAACGCTCCACTACGGCGTCCTCGTAATGATATCATCATCATCATCATCATCATCATCATTTATTGATCCTTAAAGGCCCTTTTCAGGGTATTAGATAAGGGGGGGGGGCAAAAGCATGAATAACAGCATGCTCAGTATTATGCAAAAATTGAAAAAATATAAAAATGTTTGCAAAATACAGAATACATGATTTCAAATTCAAAAGCGAAGCAAAGACAGTGCAATAGGTAGAACAAGTGGCATAAACGCCGTTACAAAAAAAATAGTACATGAGATAACACTGTAATGGTAGCAGATTACGGTGATCGTTGTTTTGGGACGTTAAACCGCAGACAGACAGACAGACAGAGAGACAGACCGACACACAACGAACTTTTTTGTATCCTGCGGAGTTACTGACCCCTTAATGGGAAGTCGTAACCGCTGCCGCGCCGACGTGGACAGAACGCCGTGACGCTCAGCCCTTCCTTGGTTCCTCTGGATAGCCTGGGTTGCTTTCGGAGTGCCGTGCTTCTGATGGCCTCCTCCCATTCGGCTTCGCTGAAGAGGTTTTTAGGCAACGCGGGACATCGCCAGAGCATGTGAGCCATGGAACTAAAGGTTTCACTGCAGTCGCGGCAACCAGGTCAAGGTCCGAGTATATCTTACTGAGGATGCCCAGCGACGGGAAAGCGCTGCCTGCAACATTCTCAGAGTAGCTGACTGAGCTCTGCTCAGCTTCGGGTGAGGAAGAGTATAGACTCTGATATTATTAATATTAATAGCTGCATTGGCCTTCACTTTTAAATTCTCATGCGGACGAACCACACACCCGCCTTCATTGTCTGCAGGAAGGACTGCTAGGCTATTATCCCGAAGGAAAGTTTTGACTTTCGGAGCTTTGCCGATACCGCATTAACGCCTGCCGGAAGCACATTTAAACATCACTGCCTGCAGCACATATTGAAACATCTCTGACTAAAGTTAAGAATGCTGGAGCAGAAAATCTAGGTTGTATTGCAAGTTTGGGTCCCTTCTCCAGGGTGCTGCTCGGGCCTTTCAACAATCGCAGATATATATATATATATATAATATATACATATTATATATATATATATATATATATATATATATATATATATATATATATAGTGAGACGCTTTGAAGATAATTCTTTTGGAAGTTAGCGCCTGTATTCGTCGGTGTTAATTGTTTTTGTCCCGTGTATGCGCTAGAAACAGCAATGAAACAGCAACATGCCCAAACCTACGTGATTCCACTAATCATCACGCTAACATGGCAAAGATTTTGGACGCGCTTTCAGGTTTCCGGTTTTCCTGTCGCCGATCCATTCCGTAATAATTGTCTCACGTGTTACTCGTGCGCGTAGCCGTCCGTGCACAGGTGGACGAGGAGCCACTTCACGTTGAGAGTCGGAAACACTTTACTCGTCGTAATTATCACCCTATTGAAAACCACTCTCACGCGCCCTCGGTGCGCGGATCTCCGGCGTGGCGTGGGCGAGCGTGCGTTCGAAAACGCGCGTGGGCTCAGTCACGTGACCTAAAAAGAAAAACCAATAGCGAGCAAGAGCTCCCGGCGCCCACCATTAGCTCCCTCCTTGCTCTCTCTTTTTTTCACTCGCGCGCGCTGCGGCGCCAGCACTTCATAATACGCGACCCGGGAGTGCTGCTCGCGCTCTTGGATCAAGTCCTGCGGGCGGCCAAGGCCAGTGGAACCCTGGACGTAGGGCGCCAGGCATAGATGATCAAGATCCCCCTTTGTTTTGAAGAAAGTTCTACTCGCTCTCTTTCGCACTCTCACAGGGTCTCTGTTGGAGCTTGCGTCTGATATTCCACACTGTCCGTCACGCAAAACGTCCATCATTAGAAAGTCTTCTGTCTTATGGCAAGGCAGTTGTTAACCTTTTAGGCGTCAACATTAGGCTAAAGAGAGATTATAAGATTTGTATTTTAATTCCTATTTTATAGTTCAGGGCTTCTTTCACTGATGTCTTCTCTTGATTTTCCAAAATGGTGTTGGTGCGAACCTTAGCCTCCTAGTTTACAAAGAAAAGATAGGGAAACTTGTGACACTCTTGTCAGTGAACCGAGTGACCTTACTTGAGAACCTTCGTAGAGTTGGCTGCATTCGCAGTGTGGCTTCTCCGTGAGCAACACTCCCGCCCGCAAGGCACTTCCCTTAAGCGGCCACACGTAGGAAGGCCGCCTCACAATACAGTGACAGCTTAGCACACTAACCTAGTGCAGCTCGTAATACTTTGAATAATTTTACTTATTTGCGGTCGCGAAGGCCGCACTTCCGATGCGGCGAAGTGAAATGAACACATTTGTCCTTAGATATTACATGCACGTTCCAGAAGCCTATTTGGTCAAATCTAATCCGGAGTCTACTGCGATGACGAGCCTCAGAATCATGCCGTGGTTTCGATTCCTCTTGAACCACTGACCTCCATTAAAAAGGCTGGACGGCGCATCCCCGCTCTGCGAGGCGGGCGCTTGAGAAGCCACCGAAAGGTCCCCTGTTTGTCCCGGAAGCTGGCGTCTTCTGTCCTTCTTAGTCGCGCAATTCAAATATTCTCGAGTGGCAGCTGTGGTTATGATCGGTTTTCTTTTTTTTCCAACTCTTTGATTAATGATCACTTTAGACGCCGACGAACGCTACACGAAATATGAGAGACGCCGTGCCGACACCGTCCGAATGTGCGAGACTGGCGTTCTGATACAAAAAAAAAATCACAGCATATCCACGGAGTGAATGATGATGAGTGGGCGAAGCTGCGTAGGTTCATCGGTAAACCGTGAATCTTCCGTGAATTCTGCCCAGTACATCATCACCGACGTGAGATCGGGCGCGTTTATACTAAAGGTTCGATCAGTAATGATGACTTGCAGCTCACTTTAATTTTACATGTAGGCTGTGAATTTTCATTGTTTAGAAAAGCATTGCTTTAGAAAAATCTGGCGTCTTTCGTTAAGCAGCTGGCGTCTTTTCGTTTTGCTTTAGAAACATCTGGCGTTCTTTCGTTTTGCTTTTACAAAATCTGGCGTCTTTCGTTGGTTTATTTCATCAATCAACGGCGTTTTGAACAAAATTTTTATTGTTTAATCACGCACAGGAGAAATCTCACCAGGCACTACCTTGGAGGTAAACAATGGCTGCTAATGGGAATGAGAGACAGAAGAAGTCGGCTTTTAGTTAACGCGCACGCTGCGAATTTTCTATTGTTCAACAACGCACAGGAAAATCTCCCACCGGCACCACCTTGGAGGACAAAGCGTAAGACTTGTTACGGACTACGACTACGACTACTACTACTACGACGACGACGACTACGAGGCGAACGGGTGCCGCCTTAAGGAGCTTCGCCCCTAAAAAAATGAGAGGCCTGGGCGGAACACGCAGCACAGTCACAGGAAAAGCTGGAAGAGCGTCCTGTCTAGATCCCGTTGTAGACTCTCTTGGGGAAACTAATACAAGTACCCATGCAAAGTACCCACTGCACTATAAGTTATCGCAATTTTTCTTATGTAGCGAAGCACCCACTATGCCATTTTCGTCATTCTTCAAAGAATCGTGGCACCCGCTACACGTCTGTAAGGCATTATGTGTACTTAGTGCTGTGGCTGTAGACGATCAAGAATTGTAGCTGAGCCCTTTCTAACGGCTTGGAAGAATTCAACGACCGACTCGTTGTGCCTTTCGCATTGTGTGACGCCAGGTTGTTATTTTACTCTTCTGCCATGCTATATAACATATGTTAACACGATTCCTTGCCTGACATGACGCCTGTATAGAGTATTTTTGCGAAGGAGTTACACGCACCAGCCTGGCATTGTGGTGAAATACTCGACTGCCACGCAGAGGGCGCGGGTTAAGGTCCCATCCGATCCTAGAAATGTGTTTCTCATTTCGTTTTTAACACGAAAGTGTTTTGTGCCGGGGTCCACCACGGCCCCACTGATGTATTTCCGTCGCGCATATGACGTGGTAAAATATACAGTAACAGATGGCAAAGAAAAAAAACTGATGGCAGATGGCAAAGAAGAAAAAGTTCCGTTGCCGGGAGTCGAACCTACGACCCTTCGCTCCGCAGCGGGCGGCGTGGAACCACACGGCCACAGAGCGCACGTTCTTAAGCTTTGTAACCGCAACCTATTTATATACACCATTTACTGTTCGCGGTGTTCAGAGCTCGGTGGCTTCAGCGTGTTCTTGTTATCACTACCGAGATGGCGCGCTTCGGCAGGGGGTGTCTCTCATGTGCACGCGCTTGCATAATGATGGGGACGGCTCGTAACGTCTTGTCCTTTCACCGCAAGTTTCCGTTGACGATTCAGGGAGAACGAATGTCACTTCCGTCGCTGCAGCGGCCGCATTTCCTAAAAGACACTCCGCACGCGCAAAGAAGTAACAATTCTGACAGTTATTTCGGGCTTGTCCTGTATATTGTGTTTTCTTGTGTCCTTTCTGCTTTATTTTGCAACTTAGTTTCGAGCTGCATGCCGTTATTCGCATGATATTACAATTTGTTGCTGTAGCATTCATTCCTTCGCCCTTTTGGCTTAACAATGCGCAATAAACGCTCAACTACCCCTGTGAAGACATATTTCACATTCTTGTTATACTGATTCCTATGAAAGGGGGATCAGCCGTGTTTTTTATTTCACGCAATAGCGTTTCCGGACACCGGCGGCGCCGGACAACTACGGCCCCAAACGCGGCTGTTGTGATCTCAAACAGCTTTCGCTGTAACAAACTTCAGCGCCGACAGTGTCCCCTCCACGTTGGCCTGCGTGAAAAGCGCGCAAAAGTCAACTTGCGTTAATATAAAAATCTCTTGCTGCCACAGTTTTAGATTTTCCCACAATTTCCACATTTCTTTGCTTTGGAATACATGCCTGAGGTACGCCCTATTAATAGTGTACCCTCAGATATACATTAGTGCTCACGTTGCATGGCCTCAGTTGTTCCGGATTGCCAAGTTTTCTCGTGAAACGAAAAACAATTTTAAAAATTTTGGTTTCACTCCGGAACGAAATAATAGATAAAGTTTCGGTTACGCTCTTGTTCCGGTCAAAAATATCGTTTTTTTTTATTGGTTTTCGTTCCATTCCGACACGCTGCTCCAGGTGTTGAAAGTTTTAGCGTAAACAATACGAAAGCCGTACGTTTCTGTAATTTCGTAAACTTCGTCTCAGAAAAAAGTCGCTCGACGAGCTTCTCGAGTATTGTCAACGACACGTTTTGTGCCAGCTCGCGCCATTTAGTCTTCGCACTTTTCGCGAACATTCACTTTATTCATGGAAACGCTAATGGCACGGCGTTATGAAGTGCTTTCGTTCTGTAATTGAACTAAACATGTTTTTGTTCTAGGAACGTCATTGAATCGTGCAGCAAAGCCAACCTGAAAATGAAAGCGCGGTAAACGCGTTTGAGGTCGGCTCTTTCCCCTTTAAGGACTGCAAGGCAGTGCAGTACACTTCGCATTCAGATTTTTCTTACGATGGACGCATACCTCCTCTCTTTTGTGAATGTTTTCTGCAGAGTGTTTTATCTGTGTTCATTCAGCTCCGGCTCAAATTGTAAAGCGGTGCCCTTTCTCTTGTCGCAGCCAATTTTCCTTGTGATTCCTTTTTTTGCTCTCCTTAGTGAATTTTCACGGCCATCTTTATTTTCACTTTTCATATGCGATTTACCCTCTCGCTTTTCTTTATATTTTATGAAACTCCTCGAAACTTTCAATGACGCAGTAATTGATTGTGAATTTCCCTCATAATTTTCTCCATTCCGCAGCTATGCTTTTTAAAATATACATTCGTAGGCACCTATTTATATTCGTCCACATGGTTAATATCCTTTCTTCCAGCCCGCGAGTGCGGAACAAAATAGATTACCCGAATGCATAAATAGCAGTAACGAGTTGAATAAATTTCTAACTTTATGACAACATGCCTACCACCCAGTTAAATCTGGCGTATTTGTTGTGTGTACTGACAAATTAGATTCTATACTGAGTAATTGTGCCAATCGCATATTGTACGTGGTGTTACCCACACTTAATATTGGCACATTTCATATGTATCAGTACAATTCTTTTGTATGTTGGTGCGCATGACCGTATATTTGTGCCTAATGATTTGATCGCATGACTTACGCTCCATACAACTCCAACAAATATCATATATGATCTGTAGCGACGTACTGGCAGTTTGTTTTGTGCATATAAATATACCACATAAATAAGAAAAAAAAACAAGAACTTTCGAGAAAAAGCCGCAAACAGTCCAAGTGTGGGAAGCACATCCCTGCGAGAACAAAGAGCGCGCTATTGGGCTGTTCTTCGTTTCTTACATATTAATTAGCGTGCTGCTCTCGCGACACCACTTGTGCGTTTCAAGGTATTTTTTATAGTGCCTCTTGCAATTATCCCAAAAGTCGATCTCGCAGTTCTTGGAAAACAGCAGCAGATGGCGACAAAACAGCAAGTGGTAACAACGAACGCTTGCGGATAATTTAGACGAGTTGCGGTGGACATTCTGCGTGGATTTTTTTCTCCACCACCTTCCTAACTACCGACCTCCACAAAACCTCCGATGTCCTGCGCACCACTGCATTGGCAAGCGGTTACGCTTGTACGAATAATAGTTTCAACATGCAAATTGACCCCTCATATTTATTGTGACATCGAAGTTCTTTCTACCTATTATCGCAAAGGTCACTGTACTTTTATTCTCACAATATGGAGGCGTATATTTGCTTTTGGCCTTCGCTCTTCCGCACTAAATGTTGCGAAAAACTTGCAGCGTTCCTAATGCATTCGCGTATGACGACTTCAAGGTGTAATAATTATGAAATGGCACAACGAAAAACAAAAACCACGCAACACTGACGACGAGGAAGACACGAAGGCAAGCTCGGAAAGCTATTGTCTTCCTCGATTGTCTTCGTGTCTTCCTCGTTGTGAATGTTGCCTCTTTTTTCGTTGCGCTGTTTCATAACAATGAAACCTCACGAAGTCGCCCAACTATCAGCGCTACTGTCCAAAGTGTAAGCCATGCGGCGAGGCTATATTACCTTCCTCCTCAGTAGATCACGCGAATGCCACAAAGACTATTTGAACGAACGCCTTCACCCACGCTTCTGAGGAGTGCGGCTTTATTATTTTAGTCGGAGGAACGACGAAAAGGCGGAGTGAGCGAGAAGCTTGAGCGATGACGTGATAACTGCGACAGAGAGAGAGATGCTCTTTATTAGAAATGCAGAGATTTTTGCCGGCGTCAATATACCGCTGGCCTTCTGCTCTGTGTAGGGATGGGGAATGGGATTGACAGATTAAAGAAGCGAGGGCAGGAAATAATAATAGAAAGAAAGAATATAAAAAAATGAAATGTAAGTGAACCTGTTAGAAATATTTACACCGAGGGTGTCAAGCAAGTTAAGCCTTTGGTATGTGAAATAGCCAACCGTTAAAGCTTTCCGACTAGGCCGGTTTTTGACAGGTAATTAAACAGTGACTGTAAAACCCGTCGCTGCTTTGAAGGGCCGGGCACTGGGCCGAATAAGTTTTGTAACGTTAGGTGATCGTGACAAGTCATGTCCATTTGTCACTTAAGCAACTGTCTCTCATCGCGGTACGCGGAACATTCCAGTAATATGTGCTCCACTGTCTCTATGCTGCCACAGTTATCGCAGAATGGACTGGTGGTGCGCCCTATGCGGTACAATTAACTGTTCGTGTAAGCCACGTTCAGTCGAAGACGATGGTACAGAGTGTAAAGTTCGTGAGGAAGTGTTGGGGAAATTTTCTCACTTCTGGGTTAATGAATCGCAGACAGTTATCTTGGTGGAGCGGCAGATTGCAGAGGCGGTCTTTTTCTTTTTGCGAACTGCGAGGCGTCGACTTTAGTAAAAATATTCTTCTGAAATTCCGGTAGTGGAGTCCTTTTCGGGCTGCTTCATCTGCTTTTTCGTTTCCTGAAATACCAGCTTGACCAGGTATCCAATGGAACTTAATGTAATTACCTGCAGTATTACCCTTGTGATGAAGATAGGTGATATCAGATGCTACACTTTGGTGACTACCATGCTTATACCTGTTCGATATATTTCGTAGGGCTGTTTTAGAATCTGTAAATATCACCCATGTTTCTGGCAGCTGGTGTCGTTGTATAAACATAAGAGCCTCCTTAATGCCATATAGCTCAGCTGACGTAGATGATGTCGCTCTCTCAAGACGATACGAGAGAGATTTTCTTGTAGAGGGCACATAAACTGCGTACAACGATCTAGGTTGGGTTGTAGAACCGTCTGTGAATATGTGCGTTTCCGCTGCGTTTTCTTTATACATATACTCCAACGCTATCTGATGAGTTGCTGCTTGGGGCATTTTCCTTTTTGCACAAATTCCGGTGATATATGGCACAATTTCTAGTGGTGGCGGTGTCCAGGGTGAGATGTTCTTTGGCATATTAGGTGACGCCTGAGCAGGGATCGAAATGCGTGCGCATATGCTTCCGACAGCCTGCCCGGAGCTAGATGAAGCATTGGCTGTAGAAATATATTTTAAAAAGTGGGTCTTGTTGTGAATAACGTGCCGGCGTAGTGGGTACCTTGCAGGATTTATGGCGCAGTGGGTACCTTGCATGATTTATACTAGAGCGCACCGCAGTAGAGCGAGCGCTCTGTCGCACGTCCATATGTTAGGCAAACATTCCTTACTGCACACCATGCGCGAGCTCTCAGCTCGTGCGCAAGCTTCGTTCTCTCCTTTCTTCCATATATCTAGTGGCACCCTTTTCTCAGGCGAACATTCCTTTCTGCACACCATGCGCGAGCTCTCCTCTCGTGCCAGCACTTCGTTCGTTCTCTTCTTTCCATACATTCTGGTGGCACGCGGGGCACTGGTCGCGCCAGGGGGACAGGCCTCGTTCATAAGCTGCTTCGCATCAAAAACTGAATATTAAACTTCGCTGGAGAGCCTTTTCTTCTGATACTCCAGGAAAGCACACACTTGCTATCCAACCTTTTCTATAAGAATGTAGACAACTTGCTATTGAAGATTCTAGATATAATGTAAAACCGTACTACCACACACTTTTAAAGAAGAGAGTACGCGTTACTGTTTTTACTGAGTCCCGACATGCCACATATATGGCTCTCGTTTAGGATATACGTTAAGTCACTGTTGGGTCTCCGACTATCCGACAAGAAAGTATAATGATTTCGAGACTTAGTTGTTCTGTCTCTTTAAAGACAGTCATATACGTCGCAAATCATGACTCATAAAAAAGATTCAAATGACTATTTTGGTTTTTGAGCGTAGTCTTTGACATATGTATTTATGTTGTACAAACCTGGATTTGTAAAACTGTCGCTTGAGGGCGGTATCAGAGAAGCTTATACCTGATACTAATTGTTGCACACAAGCTTAGTCTTCAGCAGTGCTGTACACACGGTTCAACAAAATAAAGTTCATACTTGAAAAGACGCGAAAGACGCCGGGAAATCCTCTCCATGATAAAGAAAACTCATACCCTAAAACAGGACATGATCAAAACTGCACGGGTCGTTCACGAAATGCCTTCTAAGTTAGGTGTAAGCTCAACCAAAGGTAACGGATGCACCTGGAACCTTCCCGGTTAATATGAAAGGCGTCCTTGTTCTACGAATAAGTTTAGTGGCACGAGTACGAAGTGACACCCTTTGCTATTTCCACAACACCCTGTAAAGAACCGATGCAAATTGTCCGAAATTCCTGACACCCCTCCCCACTTTCCACCGAAGCGCCTTCGGCGCATTTCAAAGTGGAATAAACGCGGTTTCATTCATTCATTCTGATAAAAAATACAGCCCTTACAACTCTGTGTTCTGTGAAGCTGGGGAAGCGTCCCGACGTGGAGGCGTCGCGTGTACTTTTTGCTTTAGTAGCCTGATCGTCGTCGGTGGCATTGGCTGGAAGTCCACGCGCACGCTAGTGCTTCCGGGTGCGCCGACGTTCCTCGTATTCAACTCAACTGTTCGCAAACGCGAATAGTTTAGTTCATTCTGGAATCAACGTGGCCACCAGCGATAAGGCTCGAATGTTCGATGGCGCATCTGGAAATTCCGACACGCCTCACCGCTGGGCAGATTATTGACGGTCGACGCTCAGTTCGCCACTATTAGTATACAGTGCGCATTGCTTTCTTGCAGTTTGACTTTCAGTTTCCCGGCGATATGTGCGGCCAAATAAAGAGTTACATACTTTCGCGTTCTGCTTGAGCCTTCTTCACCGTCACGACCACGTGACATCTGGTGGAGGCTGTGTACGTTCATATTGCGGATGCCCCCATCAAACCGTGAACCCAGCCAAAGTCGTGAAGGTGACTACGACGCCAACCCAGACCAGTGAGCTAGCCGCAGGCAGCGAGGCCTACCACCAGAACATGGGCCCCTACCCGATAAGACCGGAAGACCAGGTCCATGACCACGACCGCGGCAAAGACGACAGCCACTATGCCACCAGCCGTGACAGTCGTGCTACACAACCCAGGGAGGCGCCAGCCTTCCGAGGATAATACTTCGAAGGCACAGAAAGCTGGCTCGAAGGGTTCGACCGGATAAACGTTTTCAATGCCTGGAGCAGTGAAGACAAAATACAGCATGCCTATTTCGCCTTGGGAGACGCAGCTAGGACATGGTTAGAGAACTAAGTACGACCCTAACAACGTAGGACGTTTTTCGCACCAGGTTCATGGCAACAATCAGCAGCGTCGTCCGCAAGGGAGAGCCGAGGCTCTGCTCCAAACCATGTGCAGCCGCGAAGCGAAAACGTGGTCCTCTTCACAGAAGAAATGACCAGACTGTTCCGCCACGCAGATCCTGACATGCCCGACGAGTCAGAGATACTGACATGCCCGACGATCCTGACATGCCCGTCGGGCGTGCCTGACATGCGCGACGGCGCCAGGTGTCGCAGCGGCCGAAAATAATATAGTGTCTATGATCAACGGTTGCACCCAAGGATACATCGGCGGGGTCAAGTGTTCGACGCCAGTGTCACGCCGCTCTATAAAAAAGGAGGTCGGCCTGCCGCCTAGCGCTGAAACACACGGTACAAGCGGGAACACTGTTATGACAGTTCCTGCCGCGTTGGCGCTAGTAGACATACACCCCACGCACAATTAGAAAAAAGAGACAAAACATGGTTATGGCGTGCGCGAGACGTTGCATCCCGCCATATATGGCCATGCCGAGGAGCCGACGCGTGTATTGTGTCTTTGAACGACAATAAAGTATGTCAAAATCGGAAACCATGAATTTCCGCGCGACGTTGAATGACGTTAAAGGCATGTATGATATATAAGACATCGTTGTTACCAAAGAAATTATTGAATGCAGAGGAGTGTTGATCTTATGATCCCAAATGATATGTGTCAAGAGTCCGAGGCTCCTCAAGAAACCCGCTGCACAAAGAAACTCTCTGGTTCTCTAAGCCACCTTGGTGCGGCCCGTCTTGTGGCGCCATATTGGCAGAAGTTCACCTAGGCCGCACCCAGGCACGAAACGGGCCCTACCTTTTTTAAAGACGATAGTCTTTCTTGGGGAACCTAAACGCAGAAATTTTGGTCTGTTTTTCTGTCTTTCTGTTTGTCGGCACGTCCCTCGATTCAGCCACTCGGCCAAAGTTGAACCACTTGCACAAGGGCCAGCCATCGTGAACGGCTCACTAGGTTCATACTTGAGTACATGGTTGATCAAAAAGCAAACATTACGCATATCTGAGGGCAACATCACTAGGAAAGTATTAGGTGGTGTTTTCCTTTAATAGAAAATACATAGATACGTAATTCTAGAGACCCTAGTTTCTTAAGCTGCGCTAAAAATGCGACTGCGCCGAAACTTGGCTTCCTCCGTGCCCTCTGCGCGAGCTCATTGTTGTGTTCCAGTTTCAGTTCAGTATTGCACTGTACGAGTGCCATGGGGTTCCGCTCTGGCATTCCTGCTTTACCCAGGCGACGTGAATATAAAAGAGTGTGTGGAGAGTACTCGTTGAGTGCGGACGTTTCTTCTGCTACGGCGCTTCGCTCCAAACCGCGTGTTCGGGCTGGCTGGCGTCCCCGCCGGTCGCGTTGGTCACCGCCGGTCTTGCCTGCTGCTGCGCCGGGACTGCCAGCCCGCAACATAGCATTCACGTTTTCCGACGTATTGCCAGATGGCGTTCATATCTCACGCAGCGCCTCTTCTATCGTCTTTAGACGACATTTGCAGCGAAGCACGCAGATACGCGGCCAATTTTTTTCTCTTTTTTTATCGAACGGTCGTGCCAGCGTCGTCTTCAAGTTCATCATACCATGGATCAACCAGGAGAGTAACCGGTGACGTAAGCGAGAAATGTGCTCTCGACAGCAGACGGCTCTGTCTGCTGTGCGCGGTGCGCGTTCGAGTGGTCCGTATTAATTTATGGCTCACTACACTGTGTCGAATGCTGTGTAACACGGAGCACAGCTGGCGTAATGGGAGAAAGGATCGAGGGAGACCGTGCGGGGAGAGGGATTGGCGTCACGCGCCAAATGTTCGCGGCCCTTTCGCGTACTTTTAGATATGACATAGCTTATTGTCAATTTCGTCAAGCACAACCTTATCTTAATTCATTCCTTCCCTTTTATATTCGTTTTACATGCGGGTCCCTTTAATATACATCCGATTCATATACGCGTGCCCTGAGGTAACCCTTAGGTGACCCTTGAGTTTCGCGTGCTGTCGGTGCCTTGTAGAAAGAAGCGCATGGATGAGATCTGATACGTCAGATGCTGCAACGATCACATCTCTTCAAAAAATCACAGCATATCCACGGATGAATGATGATGAGTGGGCGAAGCTCCTGAGGTTCATCGGTAAACCGTGAATCTTTCGTGAATTCTGCCCAGTACATCATCACCGACGTGAGATCGGGCGCGTTTATACTAAAGGTTCGATGAGTTATGATGACTTGCAGCTCACTTTAATTTTACGTGTACGCTGTGAATTTTCATTGTTTAGAAAACACCTGGCGTCTTTCGTTAAGCAGCTGGCGTCTTTTCGTTTTGCTTTAGAAATATCTGGCGTCTTTTCGTTTTGCTTTTAGAAAACATCTGACGTCTTTCGTTGATTTTTTCATCAATTAACGGCGTTTTGAACAATTTTTATTGTTTATTCACGCACAGGAGAAATCTCACCAGGCACTACTTGGAGGTAAACAATGGCTGCTAATAGGAATGAGAGACAGAAGAAGTCGGCTTTTAGCTAACACTTACACTTCTCCTTCTACTAACGTTTCCTACTGGAACATGCCAATGGCTGCTAATGGGGATGAGAGACAGAAGAATTCGGCTTTTAATTAACGCGCACGCTGTGATTTTTTTATTGTTGAACAACGCACAGGAGAAATCTCCCACCGGCACCACCTTGGAGGTCAAGATCTGGTACTAGCGTTACGACTGGTTACGCACTACGAGGGACGAATGGGTGCCGCTTTAAGGAGCTTCGCCCTTAAAACAGTTGGAAGTGCTCCAAATCTTTCATGAATGTTTTTAGGGGCGAAGCTCCTTGAAGCGGCACCCGTTCGTCCCTCGTAGTGCGTAACCAGTCGTAACGCTAGTACCAGATCTTGACCTCCAAGGTGGTGCCGGTGGGAGATTTCGCCTGTGCGTTGTTGAACAATAAAAAATTCGCAGCGTGCGCGTTAACTAAAAGCCGAATTCTTCTGTCTCTCATTCCCCATTAGCAGCCATTGGGTGTTCCAGTAGGAAACGTTAGTAGAAGTAGAAGTGTAAGTGTAAGCTAAAAGCCGACTTTGTCTCTCATTCCCATTAGCAGCCATTGTTTACCTCCAAGGTAGTGCCTAGTGAAATTTCTCCTGTGCGTGAATAAACAATGAAAATTTTGTTCAAAACGCCATTGATCGATGAAATAAACCAAGGAGAGACGCCAGATGTTTCTAAAAGCAGAACGAAAAGACGCCGGATGTTTCTAAAGCAAAGCGAAAAGACGCCAGCTGCTTAACGAAATACGCCAGATGTTTTCTAAATCAATGGTTTTCTAAACAATGAAAATTTACAGCGTACATGTAAAATTAAAGTGAGCTGCAACTCGTCATAACTCTCATCGAACCTTTGTAAAACGCGCCCGATCTCACGTCGGTGATGATGTACTGGGCAGAATTCCCGGAAGATTCTGGTTTACCGATGAACCTCCGCAGCTTCGCCCACTCATCATTCACTCCGTGGATATGCTGTGATTTTAGACAACTCAGGCCTTCGGACAGTGTGGTGTGGAAGATAGGCAAAATTGTCACGTGGTACTCGTGCCACTAAAACCTATTGGGAGGTTACGGAAGCCTTTAATATCAGTCGGGAGGCTACAGGTGCACCAGCCACCCCTCGATGAGTTTAAAATGAACTGAGGTCGCTTTGGTTCAATGACGCGTAGATTCTTAATGATGTAGGGTTTCATGTTATTAATTTTTGTCTTAAATGTCCTTATGGCTTGGATGATCAGGCTGAAGAATTTTATGAATATGCCTTTGCACGAAAAATGTCGGTTGTTTGTTGCACGGAATAACAGAGCTGAGCTAGCAGGTAAGTATTCATTCTAATAGACAAGGCGTGCAAACACGGACACAAGAAAGAAGTGAATTCACCATAAACGCCGACCACAAACGTCGGCGTTTGTGGTGTCTTCACTTCTTTCTTGTGTCCTCGTTTGCACGCCCTGTGAATGTTAGTAGCGCTGGTCCAGTTTTCAGTATTCCCTTTGTGGTAGTCCATTCACGCCTTTTGAAGCCTGAATTCTGTTTATTGTGAACAGCGGTGTAGCAGGTGCTACTATAGAATACATTTGCCTCTAAAAATGACTTTCAGGTATATGCTTCCCTGATTCTGCCCTCAAGAGCCAGTTTATTAACGCCAGGTTTATTCAACATTAGCAAAGAAATGTTAAAATCTACACTATAAAATGGTCTTTTTCCTCTTTCATGTAAGTCCTGGCTTACGAAGTGTGGTACTTTGATAAAAGACACGTGAACTCTCCTTTGGGTCATACGACTATCCGACGAGAGTTTAACGATATCCAAATCGAGTTCATTATAGTCTCTTCGGAGAACTGTAGGAACCAGAAGATACATGACGTATCTCTTTAAAGAGAGCGTTATACGTGGCAAGTCAGAATTCTCCGAAAAGAGTAGCACGTACTCTTTTAGCTTTCTTCGAGAGTATCGTAATGCGGCCTTACATGAATATGCAAGCATTAGTAGCAAGTTGTCTGCGTTATATCGAGGAGTTTGAATAGCGAGTATGTGCATTCATTGGAGTGTACTCCGGCACATCACTCTAGGATCTGTGCTTAGATTACGCTAAATGTAAGAGTTAACTGAACCGTGCCAGTTGCCAGATCTTCTCGCCTACCTCTAATGTCCCAGCTCTACGCGAATGTCAAGCAGGTGTTGATGTGCCATATACAAGTTTCTATTTCCCTCAGTAAAGGAAATCGTATTCCGTGCCATCAATCGTCTTTCTGTCAACAGAAAAGGCGTCGCACGAGGGAATCCCAAATCAAACATTCCTCGCGTCATTCTAATGATTCTGCACATTCTCGCACGGAATGGGTATAGAATCAATATATTTCCACAAGAATCTTACGGAAACATACGGAATTGCTGGAATGGCATAGGGAATGTTTCAGTAGGAATATTTTTCTGGACTGCTTACCGCTCTCCAATAACAGAGGGCGTATGTGCCCTAAATTATTCGCATCTCAAAATAAGATTCTATGAGTTACAGATTTCACTGGGAGCGGCGGCGGCAGTCTTCGCGAAAAACCCCGTTGTCCGCAAGTCTGCAAAAATGAGGCCCTCGCAGCTGCGCCCGTCACATGCGCACCTTTGAAGAACTCACCATTTTTCAATAATTGATGTCATGCCGGTAATGGGCTTATCGGTGATCAGCGGTTTTTGTTATGGCAAGTCGATCTTTTATCAAAATGATTTCATCACGTTGCCACACTTCGTTGTCGCCTCCCATTGTTGCAGCTCACTGTTTCACGCAAAACCGTCTTTTGCCTGCAGCAGCGGAATTGCTGCCTGGCTAAGCACTTCGGTGAATGCACGGCATGGAGGAAGAAAAATTTAGGTGAGAGCATTGCGCATTCCAATGTAAATCAATAAATAAATAAAGAGAGAAAGCAAAGAAGAAACACAAGTAGAACGTCATGCACGCACAAGCGAACGTTCGCAAGCCCCCATGTTCCCTAGAGAGAAAAGTCTCTTAACTTTCTTGAAGGCGAAAGTGTTAAATTCTTCTTTTGTGGTCGTGTTATGGAAAACAGTAGAAAATGATGACCGCGCCAGCTGCGCGCTTACTTTGCCTTTTCATCTTCGCGGAGTCGCGTAAAAAAAAGTAAGGAGCCCTTGGCTTATCCACAAAATACAAGAGAGCTCCTGATATACAGCTTCTCTTTCCTTCTTTTTTTTCTTTCTTTATATCGCATTGCGCAATGCTCACCCCTGACTTTTTCCTTCCTTCATGTAGTAGCGCACGTTCAGGGAAAAGTGGGTACATTCTTTAAAAAAAGGAAGGGCACCCTGTAATACACCCCCAGGACACTCTGAAGGAAGGATAGCTTGTTTTTTGTTAACGTAGGACTTACCACCAAGTTCTGAAGGTAGGCTTGACTCGAAGTTGGATCTTCACTTGACCAACTTGAGCTCAGCGCCACTGCTCGACTGGATATGACGCCGCGCTTCCGATGTGATGAGGAGGATTATCGCTTACACGCAGTACCTGCTTCTGTCTAGAGAGAAGCTGCCACTGATATCTGAAGATGAGGTAGAGCGTTGTCTGAAGGGAGGTTCATGATAACAGGGTTTAGAGTACTGTCCATTGCTTTTAGGGACGTCTGCGTGCACCTTTTCCACTGTAGAATACTCATTACTCCAAGCAGTTTGCTTTGAAAGCGACAGTCCTACATACGACATCATTTGGTTTAGGTTTAAAGAAATGTGTGCCCGCAAAAGCGCGAATGATACACAAAACGATATGACCTCTGAATGTGCAGATTGTACAGTATGCGAGGAGCGTAGGCATGGGTGCCTGAAGAAGCGTGCATAAGACAGTCCCCTGCCAGGCATAGGCCAGGGAATGCTTCCGGCACTTGTCGCTGGCTGTTCAGAGAGCATAAAGAACGCAACAACGGCCATTCAAGTGACTAAGCCTACTGACGGCTATGGGGAAACGGGGAAAAGGAGCTCAACGGAAGCCGTGGAGCCAGCGCCCAGTGGAATGTGTGACATGTCAAAGGCGTATGCAATGCCACAGGAGGCTCCACAACCTTTAGCGTTCCACTCGTTTTAAGACAAGTTAGCATAAGTGATCCACGCATTTTTTAAAGACGATAGTGTTTCTTGGGATACTTGAACGCAGAAATTTCGGTCTGTGTTTCTGTCTCTGTCACACGATTCAGCCACCTGACCAAAGTTTAAGCATTTGCTGAACGCCCAGTCATCTTCCACTGCTAGCTGCATTCATACTTGTGAACATCATCGATCAAAAAGCAAATATCACGCATATCTGAGGCGCAGCATCAATACGTAAGTATTAGGTAGTGTGTTCCTTTACCAGTAAATACATAGATACGTAATTCTAAAGAACCAAGTCTCTTAGGGTGCGCTGAAAATGCGACGCTGTGCTTGGGTTCTGCATAACCTTATGTTTCCCGGCGCCACTGCCAGATGGCGTCCATATCTCACGCAGCGCCTCCTCGTTTTTATCAATTCCAGCCAGATGCGGTTGATTCAACATAGAGGAGGCGCTGTCTGTGGCAAGGCATAAATGGCCGCTTCATGAAAAAATTGGCACGAGAACAGCATCATGGGTGGCCGTGGATGAGACCAGGACTCATGTATTACGGCCGGCAGAAGACTATCGTATTTCGAAGACATTTGCAGCGAAGCACGCAGATACGCGGCCAATTTTTTAGTAAGCAATGTGTTTCTAGAGTGCCGGAATAGGTAGAGGAACAATCAGCTCATCCTATGCTAGGGTGAACACTACTGTGCATATTTTTGCTCTTCTGAACACAGAAACACATGTCGAGATGAATCAGATGGATAGCTCACCATTCGCCTTTATAAAACTACATAGTGTCTAAAATAGTCCCCTGTGTTTCTAAAGACATAGACGTGCATAGCCACGTATACAGTTGACCTGAACTAGAGTAAACAGGCCGAACAATCGTAGACTCGCACAAAATTCCTGCAAACCACACGCTGTGGTTATCCATGCTATGCAAATCAGCCTGCTAGGAGATCGCTCAGCCGCACTCCATTTTTCATGGCGCTGTTTAGCCGCACCCGAAATTTACTGGCATTTAATCACACACGTTACCCACCATCGCTCGGCGTCGAGGTCTGGATGGAACATGTCTCGACAGACGACGCCACGAGACTAAGTACAGGCTGACAAAAGCGGTGGAAGTGCCGCGTCCGAGAAGAGGACTGCCGATTGAAGATATGCTACTGAGCACAAGTGTAGCTGAAATGTGGCCTTAAGCAACTTATCTTTCATATCAGGACAGGCTAATGACGTTATTGTCGTATAATGTTGTGACGTCTCATCACACATGTTAAGACGTGATATGCCATGGCATGCAACGTCAATTATGTTTCGCATGTCATGTCATGTCATTTATGTTTTCTGATGCATCAGTGACATGCGACATCACGACAGCATGTTCATAAAGAAGAGGGAGAACGCTGCGCTGTCACTAAGAGCAGTACGTGAGTCAGAAAAGTTTATTTAACGAATAAAAAATTGCAGCCAGTTCCACTGCGTGCAGGCGAAGCTGTAAGCGCGCGAGTGTATGTGATCGAGCGAGCAAGATTATCATCATTTTTCCCATCATTATCAGCAGGTAGCTTCATGATCATTATTTCGATGATAATCATCACCATTTAGCATATTCATACTCATTTCGAGCATTACCTATTTATTGGCTCCACATTCTAGTCACGCGCGCTGCGAGACGCCTATTACTGCTACGAATACGATGATGATGATGACGATGACACACGGTGGACTTAGACCGTTTCGCTGTAGAAAGCATGACAACATTGCAACGATATTGGGACAGACACCAGGAAACCACATCAAAACATTCGAATAAAGTAAAAACGCACACTGAGGCAGGAGCTGCGGCGCACCGCAAATCAATAAGTTAAGAAAAAAAAAATCCAGCCAGCCCTCCCCCTCCCCCGTGAACACACCACTGAACCTGATGAACACAAACAGTGAACCTGATGCCATCCTTCGTCAGGCTATTGCCTCTCTATGTTTTGAAGGCTTCTTAGGGATTCTATGTCTTGCAAGTTTTCTACGCATTTCTATGTTTTGCAAGTCTTTTTTACGTATTTTCTATTGTAACAATATTCAAACGCGGCACGCGATGCCAGCACTAGTGCTCGTAGCACAGAAAAGGCCTGTGTTCGCAGACAGAGAGATTGCGATATCACTGCTCGAGAAAACGTAATATTTCAAGTGCAGATGACGAACGTTTTTATTAATAACCCACCACGGTGGTCTACGGCTTGTGGTGCTCGACTGCTGACCCGAAGATCGCGCGATGGAATCCTGGCCGCGGTGGCCGCATTTTCGATGAAGGCGACCATGCTTGAGGCCCGTGTGTTTAGATTTAGGTGCGCGTTAAAGAACCCCAGGTGGTCGAAATTTTCGTAGCCTTCCACTACGACCTCCCACGTAACCATATCGTGGTTCTGGGACGCTAAACTCCTATAATTATAACTTTTACAATAATATGCGCAGGAGCCACCTAAGCAGTGAGCATGTACTTAGGGTTACAACGGAAGCCGCGTAGTGCGATTCTCTTGCACAGATGAATGGTAGGTGCGCCGAAGTTGGGGGGGTGCAACGTGTGTCTATTCTTAGCTTTTGAAGCGTCTATAGTATGCGGCACAAGTTCATAGTGTAAATATTTGGAATGGAAAATTCGAGCGTGGGCGTCAACACGCGCATGGATGGTGAAAATTGCAGTTTCACTTGGAGACGCCCACGCAACTTTCCACACACACACAACATTCCTGTATCTTACCATATCCTTATCTAAGCTTAGTAGTCAAGTGCCTTTCACAGGGTTTTTTGATTTTGAAAGTGAATTTGCCGATCACGAAGCGAGCGCATTGAGGCATGCGAATACAAAGGCAGCATTGGAGGCTGTTAGATGGTTGATCTAGAGATTGACAGCGTTGCTAAGAGCCTGTACATGGCGCAAATCTTTTCATGAACCTCGTCAGGAAAAAAAAGAATTCTGGACGCCACCCTAATTCTTGACTGAGGTGTCCCGTAATGGTACTTGTACGTCGGCGTTCGCGTGCCCTGGTGTTTTCATTGTGTTGACCTAATGTTTCGCGGGCTGGCCAAGCGAATTTAGAGGACTCGTAAAAAAAATCGCGTGGTGAAGATTGCCCACTAGGTGCCGCAGCGATCCCAAGTCTCAATCTTTCAATGAGTCAATCAATTAATTAAGCAATTATCTAAACAGCTAATGGCTCTTCTAGTTAACTTATGCTGCCGGGCCATATGTATCCAAATTACTCTTACTTGAAGTTCAACCATGGACTGATATTTTTTAGCTGACATTTTCTCCCCATTAGATTGGATATGCTCGATCGAATATGCTTGCCACTTAAAGCAACAAGCCTGCAAACACGCAGCACAGTCTCAGGGAAAGCTCTAAGAGCAGCCTTTCTAGAAGTCTTCGTAGATTCTCTTTCGGCACCTAATACAAGGAGACATTGAAGGTACCCACTGCGCCGTAAATTATCATAATTTGGCGAAGTAGGGAAGCACCCACATGCCATAACTCACCATTCTGGGACAAGCGAGGTACCCGCTACAGATATGTAAGGCATTTGAATCCTTGCTAATCCTGTGGCTGACGGCGATGAAAAATCATGGCTGAGCCTTTTGGTATGGGGGGAAGCTTTAAATCTCCGACCCGTTACTCATTACACATGTGTGACGCCTGTTGTTCTACCTCGCTATATCACATCTGTTAATGCTATTCGTGCCCGCCATGACACCTTTATAGGGTCTTTTGGCGAAGGACTTCAAGCCCGCGTGGCCCTGTGGTAGAATACTCGAGTGACATGCAGAGGGCCTGGGTTCAAATCCCGCTCGATGTTGAACATTTCTTTCTCATTCCGAGTGATAGCGGTTATGGACTCCGGCGGCTGCTACCAAAATCGGCTGCTGTTGTGATCTCATCACAGCTGTCGCTGTAAAACAGGAGTGTTCCTTTCTGCTCATGCCACTAATAGAAGGCGATCATGGGCCAATTTCTAGAACAGTGCAATGCCGGGAGGTCCTATTATATTGATTGATTTTGATACACTGCTGCCTATTTGTGTGCTGTAATTGTTGAAAGTATGTACTCAACTGGGACTCCCTTCTTTCGTAAGAGTGATTGAGCGCATCAGTCAGGGGGCTATATGTGTGATTTAAGAAAATAGTTCATTTTACTTACGTTGTACTTACCAGGAAATGCTCTATGCGGATGGTGTCAGGCTATCACAGTACAATGGAAGCAGGGTAATTCATTGATTTAGAGCATCCTACCGTATGCGAGGCGTATGCAGCTGTTAGTACACAGAATTGAGAAGGAGACCCACGCCTTTCAAACGATTTCGAGAGGTACGGGCACTCTGTTATGGTCGGCGATGCAAATTATATATACTATTTGAAAAAAGACGCCCGGTCTTCCCACGGGGGGCAACTCGAGTAAATGCGTCGCAGAGTAAGGGGTGATCGCGTGAATCTTGCGTAATTGGGTATGGTTTGGGGATGCTTAATTGTTACACGATGCGCAAAACAAGTACGACTTGAACGGCTCGAGCGTGCACGAAGTTCCGGGTCCGCTGCTCGCTTCAAACGCTTGCGTTCAGCGTCGTATGCCCGTCTCTTCACAGCCTTGTCTTCTGCGTTGATTGCTGTTGTTGACGCCGACGACGTGAGGGTGGAGTAACGTTGCCTTCAACGAGTGGTGGGACGCTGATTGAAGGTACTGTTGCTTCCATCGCATCTACTCGTGTCAAGCAAAGCGTCAAGTCAAGCGAAAGCCAAGTAAAGACGCCCTTGACTGAATTGCGAACGCGCGCTCCGCCGCTTATATACACACCGCCACGTTCGAGGGAGAGGACGGAAGGAGAAGGAGAGGAGGGAGATGAGGGAGAGGAGAGGCTTGCTGCTGGCACGAGACGAGCATGCGCAGTGGGTGTGTGGACGGCGCCGGCGACGCCGCAGGTGCGACTAAGAATGCTCTGCATTTAAAAATTATTTTCAAAGGCGATTATCAATGAACTCATTAAAGGTTAAACTGCCAATAGAGGCCACTGATGCAGAGGTCTGTAGATCAGGAACAGCTGCGGAAGCCAAAGCATGTATGGCTTCTCATACATCTCAACAAACGCACCCGCGTAATCGCACTAACAACCATGAGAGCTTTACTGAAGTATATCGCTAACGTCTGACCTACCAAAACGATGATTCGACATGATTATGCCATTATCCGTGAAAACGTTCTCTTTAGTCTATTTTGTCAAAAATACGTCTTGAGAGGGCAACAATGTATTACTGTGAAACAATTTTTCCTTAATGGCGTTTTGAACACGTTATTGTCGTGCAGCTTTCGTCTTTTTTTTATCATGCTCAGGGACTCACGGCAGGCTAAAATAAAAAAAAAATCGAAATGTGTTTTTTCTTGTTCGGAATGACAAGGCTTACCTTAACAACATTGATTACTCCACGCATTCTTGTGCATTTCGATTGAGTGAACACGACCAGGTTCGCGAGACGAATAAGGGGCAGTCGCGGCTCCTTTTCAGGCCGTGAACAACCTGAGCTTTCTGCCTTCAGATAATTTCTTATGAACGAAATTTCCTCACACAAAAACAAAGAATGTGGAGGCGACCCTAATCATTCTCTAATGTGCCTGTAGTGGCACTTGCACGTCGGCAATCGTCTGCCTTAGTGCATATAAGGGCGAGTTGGGTTTTTCGGTACATAATTTGGAACAGCGCCACACACACACACACACACACGCACACACCACACGCACACACACACACAGTGAGAGACGCAGGCACGAGAAGCACACGCATGCACACGAAGACATTTGAGAAGTCCTAGTTTCACGCTGAAAGACTGCTCAACACTGGGCGGCTCCACATTTCGGTCGCAGAGAGCCTACTCGAGAAATCCGCAGTCATCCTTAAATGTGTGAAGCCAGCGCATCTTTCAGACAGAAGGTAGCTGTGGCAACTTATTCTGGTTGGCTATTCCCCTTTTTTCTCGTTTTATTATGCTTTCTCTCTCTCTTTCTATGCGTGGCACAAGCTTTCACGCAACCTGGAAATGTTGACCCACCGGTATGGGGGAGTCATATTCAGGGCACTGCACAGGCTGTCTAAGCTCTGCAAAATGCTGAGCCGGAGGAAAGAATGCAGCAGGTCTGCGGCATAAAACACACGTGGCCATTTGCTGGATACGCAGAAGGAATGACGTACGAAATTCCCTTAAAGTGCGGAAAAGTGCATACTGGCCAAACTGAAAGATGCGTGAACGATAGTGTGATGGAGCCTGTCAAGAACCTGAGTGAAACGTCTACGCAAACGAAAAGACTTTGAAGGTTTCCTGGTTAGCCATTGTATAAAACTTGCCATATTGGTCATCCCCATAAAACACTCCTTTCCATAAGAAGAGCAAGAACACTCATTACTCGAGAAATCGTAGAAGCAAACGCATTTCCTATCTCAAGAAGGGATCTATAAGCCTGCCATCCTTACAACTCTCAGATTAGGACACAGCGTACTTACGCATGTGTAGTCGATGATGTCTTTATTGTACGGCAAATATATGTGTGTGTATTTTTTGCAATAAAATTATTCGCATGTTCAGTCCTCGTCCTTGTCGTTTTCGTTGCGTCCGTGTGTTTTTTGAGCTGCAATTCTCAGAGCCCTTGCGTACTCCTTCTGTTTACATTGTGTCTCGCGCGCTGCCCAAACGACCTCAGAGCCCACGTACAAAGGAGCGGCTGGTAGAGATCTCCGCCAGTGATGCAACAATCCCAGCTGCTCAAAATTTGCAATGAACTCAATCAATTATTCGCCAAAACTCTCTTGAGAGTTTTCTTGGCCCTCATATTGAGTAAAGTTATGCCACCATGTAAAATGTATCCAATTAACTCTTAACTTGTACCAGAACCATCATTTCTTTTAGAAGATATGTTCAGAATATTCATAAAATCGGAAGGAAGTGCTCGACCGTATGCTTGGAAGAGGAAGAAGAGGGTCGTTCTGTGTTCGTGCTACTGTGAAGGCCACAGGAAGCCGATTTCGCAGACAGTGCATTGTCGCGCGGAGCTTAAACTTGGTGCTAGCACAGCGCTGCTATTAAGAATGCTGTTTATTTGTTTGTTTTTTACTTGTTATTTTCATACGCCATAGCCTATTGTGGTGCAGTATAAAAATATCTACTCATCTATGGAACTGCTTTTGTCGTGGGAGCGATTCAAATCAGTGTCTAGATGTGTGGTTTGGGAAACAAGAGGTAAATGAGTGGCTTATGTTGTACCTACCATAGAAAAGCTGTATGCGGGCGTCTGTGAAGCTCTCACAGTATAATTAAGGAAAGAAGATGACTCTTAAGGGCTCGTTTTGTTTGTTAGACACAATATTAATGAGAACTAACAGACAATAACGCCAAGGAAAGTATAGGGGTGTTATCTGTAGTATTTAGAATATAAATGTGAAGAAAGTAAAGTGGACGAAAAGATAACTTGCCGCCGGCAGGGACCGAACCTGCGACCTTCGAATAACGCGTCCGATGCTCTACCACTGAGCTACGGCGGCGGTCATCCTCCCGTCCACTTTATGGGGTATATATGTGCATTAAACCTTGGAGTGTAGTCAGCGCCATTCGCAGCCATGGCGGCGAGTGTGCAACACTCTTTTTCTGCCTTTCTGGCGTCACGTAGCACGTGATCTTTTTACGAGCTGGCAGCTGACCAATACCCTCGCATACTACCTGAAGGCATCAAGTCTGCCAGAACGAGACCCTCGCTGTGAATGAAGAAGAGATGACTCTAAGGGCTCGTTTTGTTTGTTAGACACAATATTAATGAGAACTAACAGACAATAACGCCAAGGAAAGTATAGGGGGTGTTATCTGTAGTATTTAGAATATAAATGTGAAGAAAATAAAGTGGACGAAAAGATAACTTGCCGCCGGCAGGGACCGAACCTGCGACCTTCGAATAACGCGTCCGATGCTCTACCACTGAGCTACGGCGGCGGTCATCCTCCCGTCCACTTTATGGGGTATATAGTGCATTAAACCTTGGAGTGTTAGTCAGCGCCATTCGCAGCCATGGCGGCGAGTGTGGAACACTCTTTTTCTGCCTTTCTGGCGTCACGTAGCACGTGATCTTTTTACGAGCTGGCAGCTGACCAATAATCCCTCGCATACTACCTGAAGGCATCAAGTCTGCCAGAACGAGACCCTCGCTGTGAATGAAGGAAAGAAGATGACTCTTAAGGGCTCGTTTTGTTTGTTAGACACAATATTAATGAGAACTAACAGACAATACGCCAAGGAAAGTATAGGGGGTGTTATCTGTAGTATTAGAATATAAATGTGAAGAAAGTAAAGTGGACGAAAAGATAACTTGCCGCCGGCAGGGACCGAACCTGCGACCTTCGAATAACGCGTCCGATGCTCTACCACTGAGCTACGGCGGCGGTCATCCTCCCGTCCACTTTAGGGTATATATGTGCATTAAACCTTGGAGTGTTAGTCAGCGCCATTCGCAGCCATGGCGGCGAGTGTGGAACACTCTTTTTCTGCCTTCTGGCGTCACGTAGCACGTGATCTTTTTACGAGCTGGCAGCTGACCAATAATCCCTCGCATACTACCTGAAGGCATCAAGTCTGCCAGAACGAGACCCTCGCTGTGAATGAAGGAAAGAAGATGACTCTTAAGGGCTCGTTTTGTTTGTTAGACACAATATAATGAGAACTAACAGACAATAACGCCAAGGAAAGTATGGGGGTGTTATCTGTAGTATTTAGAATATAAATGTGAAGAAAGTAAGTGGATGAAAAGATAACTTGCCGCCGGCAGGGACCGAACCTGCGACCTTCGAATAACGCGTCCGATGCTCTACCACTGAGCTACGGCGGCGGTCATCCTCCGTCCACTTTATGGGTATATATGTGCATTAAACCTTGGAGTGTTAGTCAGCGTCATTCGCAGCCATGGCGGCGAGTGTGGAACACTCTTTTTCTGCCTTTCTGGCGTCACGTAGCACGTGATCTTTTTACGAGCTGGCAGCTGACCAATAATCCCTCGCATACTACCTGAAGGCATCAAGTCTGCCAGAACGAGCCCTCGCTGTGAATGAAGGAAAGAATGACTCTTAAGGGCTCGTTTTGTTTGTTAGACACAATATTAATGAGAACTAACAGACAATAACGCCAAGGAAAGTATAGGGGTGTTATCTGTAGTATTAGAATATAAATGTGAAGAAAGTAAAGTGGACGAAAAGATAACTTGCCGCCGGCAGGGACCGAACCTGCGACCTTCGAATAACGCGTCCGATGCTCTACCACTGAGCTACGGCGGCGGTCATCCTACCGTCCACTTTATGGGGTATATATGTGCATTAAACCTTGGAGTGTTAGTCAGCGCCATTCGCAGCCATGGCGGCGAGTGTGGAACACTCTTTTTCTGCCTTTCTGGCGTCACGTAGCACGTGATCTTTTACGAGCTGGCAGCTGACCAATAATCCCTCGCATACTACCTGAAGGCATCAAGTCTGCCAAACGAGACCCTCGCTGTGAATGAAGGAAAGAAGATGACTCTTAAGGGCTCGTTTTTGTTTGTAGACACAATATTAATGAGAACTAACAGACAATAACGCCAAGGAAAGTATAGGGGTGTTATCTGTAGTATTTAGAATATAAATGTGAAGAAAGTAAAGTGGACGAAAATATAACTTGCCGCCGGCAGGGACCGAACCTGCGACCTTCGAATAAACGCGTCCGATGCTCTACCACTGAGCTACGCGGCGGCGGTCATCCTCCCGTCCACTTTATGGGGTATATGTGCATTAAACCTTGGAGTGTTAGTCAGCGCCATTCGCAGCCATGGCGGCGAGTGTGGAACACTCTTTTTCTGCCTTTCGGCGTCACGTAGCACGTGATCTTTTTACGAGCTGGCAGCTGACCAATAATCCCTCGCATACTACCTGAAGGCATCAAGTCTGCCAGAACGAGACCCTCGCTGTGAATGAAGAAAGAAGATGACTCTTAAGGGCTCGTTTTGTTTGTTAGACACAATATTAATGAGAACTAACAGACAATAACGCCAAGGAAAGTATAGGGGGTGTTTCTGTAGTATTTAGAATATAAATGTGAAGAAGTAAAGTGGACGAAAAGATAACTTGCCGCCGGCAGGGACCGAACCTGCGACCTTCGAATAACGCGTCCGATGCTCTACCACTGAGCTACGGCGGCGGTCATCCCCGTCCACTTTATGGGGTATATATGTGCATTAACCTTGGAGTGTTAGTCAGCGCCATTCGCAGCCATGGCGGCGAGTGTGGAACACTCTTTTTCTGCCTTTCTGGCGTCACGTAGCACGTGATCTTTTACGAGCTGGCAGCTGACCAATAATCCCTCGCATACTACCTGAAGGCATCAAGTCTGCCAGAACGAGACCCTCGCTGTGAATGAAGGAAGAAGATGACTCTTAAGGGCTCGTTTTGTTTGTTAGACACAATATTAATGAGAACTAACAGGCTGCGAATGGCGCTGACTAACACTCCAAGGTTTAATGCACATATATACCCCATAAAGTGGACGGGAGGATGACCGCCGCCGTAGCTCAGTGGTAGAGCATCGGACGCGTTATTCGAAGGTCGCAGGTTCGGTCCCTGCCGGCGGCAAGTTATCTTTTCGTCCACTTTACTTTCTTCACATTTATATTCTAAATACTACAGATAACACCCCCTATACTTTCCTTGGCGTTATTGTCTGTTAGTTCTCATTAATATTGTGTCTCACAGTAGAATTGAAACACAATCTCTTAAGCACGACAAGCGAATGATTTAGTACACCAGCCTACCATTGCCGAGGCTTATGCATCTTTACGTATACAAAAAATCAAGGAGACGCTTGTCTGACCAACAATTTAAAGAACTCTGCGTAGGCTGCCATGGTAGATTCTAGACGAGTGAACTTATGACGCACTGTACTCTGGGTTCACAATAATTTTGGACGATTTATAGTGCATATCTACTCTACCATGGGAGAGCAGTTAGCCATCCAGAATATAAGGATGCGTGCACTTTATGAATTCGCGAACTGTATTGTTTACAAAAAATTTATTTACGCTATCTAAAGAACAAACATATGAAAAATTACACATATCGCACCAAAGGGAAGCATGTGGGGATATGAAGCAGCGCAAGGGTCGACTTAAAGTTGCGTTGATCACGGGCGCCTTGCCCAATGTTAATGCGTCCTTGCAAATGGAGCACACCATGAATTCACTGTAGTTGCTGTTGCTGTTACTCGTCCCGAAGTCTTGTTGCAGCACGCCAGGCGGTTCATCACGCGTCTGCAAAACCTCTTTCCCCGACGCCATCACATGATTGCTGAGAGAGTTTAAGGGGGAGAGGCCACAGCGTCTTACCCAGCCCCTTACACAGGCCCGAACGCGCTAGCGCGTACCAGCACACATGGTTTTGTCTGCGTTACGCCAAGCTAGGGCACAATACGGCAGCCCGTGCTTCTAAAGTGATCAGCACGTATCATCATCGAGGCGCTCGAAGAACAAAAGGAAGAAAACTCCTCCTCGGCGCGAGCGCGCGCTCAGTAAGTTACAGATGGCTATGCTAGGTGGTAGAAAGCGGACGGTCGCCAATAGAACTACGGACACAGCCCCGAGGAAAAGCTGCTTCTCATCTAAAACATTCACCGGTTCATGGGTACATTTACGTTTGCGCAGCGACGCGCCATGACACACATCACTATCTTATAGTAAAGAGAACGCTAATTAGGAAAACATTACCAAGGTGGGACACAGTGCACAAATGACACAAAGTGTACAAAGTGTATTTATACGTGCGCATATACATTTATATCGCCCACATAAACCTTGTGGTGGATGGGACATCTACATGTGTTACATATGGGGTTTATGTACACAGGACAAAATGGTAAGACACAAATACGGAAACAATGACCCGAGTGCGGTATCTAGCGCCACGTTGAGCCAAAGAGAAGCTGCACCCTTTCGTTTTTTATTTTTACGAAGGGGCATGACGAGAGGCGCACGAACTCGTGCTCCCCCAAGAAGAAGCGCTCCTCGGAGAGGAAAGCGAGGATCGCACGCATCATGCCCCCAGTATTGGCTACAATACTCGCCGACGGCAGTTTCTAGCAACGCCTTCGCAGCGGTTCCTCCAAAGGCTGAAAAGCCTTGCCACTATCAAAAGCGTCTTCGTATGAATCTTCCGCCCGACACGAAATATCGGATGCCGTATGCCCGAAATCCGGCATTGACAGCGTGCCGAAATAGACGCACGGCCACGCACTCGACTGTCGCGTGGCGGGTTCTTTCCACCGAGGTACAGTTCGGAAACGCACAGACGCGCACCACTTGCCATCGTTCGGGACGATCTCGTGTGGGGGATATCGCCATCCCATCTTCCAAGCAATGTTGTGAAGGTGTCCGGTAATGTGGCTGCAGCTATATCTTTCCACTGTGTATCGCACTATAGGTCGACGGTGCTGATGCACCAAGGGTCGCAGAATTGTGGCCATTGTGTCTACCATCTTATCTGCTCTAACGTTGGCCTCTGCGGATGCAGCTCTAAGGCGCCTTTCAAATGCCAGATTGGCTCATATATCAATCGCATTCCGACAATCGCGGGCCTCGGATTGTGATGCTCGCCCGTATCAGGACACGCAGTGATGGACAGTGTTAGCAACGCGCCAGCGCCTGTGCTGGCATACCGTCGTTACTCAAGATCCGCATTAAAGTTGCAAAGCGATAGGATAGATAGGATAGAGAAAGCGAGAGGCAGATGCCGCCACGGTCTCGCCTTTCGTTGAACTTGCCTTGTCCTAACGACGGACGTGATGGGTGTTAAGTGCCCTTTTACCAGAAGAACGAGTTAATATGGCTCTGTTTTTTTCTGGAAGCTCGGAGATGATGTTTGACGGTGTGACAAACATACCAAAATTTCCCTAGAATTACTGACTGTGTTAAGTAACGGCGTTCCAAGAGCGGGAAGTCAAAATGTGGCGCTGCTTTTATATCACTTCGTAAGCTGTACAGCAGCCGAGACAGTCAGGATGATAACGTAAGAAGCAGAAATAGCCCAGAGGAACATGACATTCTACTAGTATTGACAAGAGAAGTAAAGAAAGCCTTAAAGGAAATGCAAAGAGGCAAAGCCGCTAGTGAGGATCAGGTACCATCAGACCTGTTGAAAGACGGTGGATAGAGTGTGTTAGAAAAACTGGCCACCCTGCATACGAAGTGTCTCTCGACGGGCGATACCACAATCTAGGGAAAATGCCAACATCATCTTGATCCATAAGAAAGGGGACGTCAAGGACCTGAAAAATTACAGGCCCATCAGCTTACTGTCCGTTGTCTACAAGCTATTTACAAAAGCAATTGCTAACAGAATTATTACGACATTAGAGTTCAATCAACCAAGGGACTAGGCATGATTTCGTACAGGCTGCTCAACAATAGATCATACTATCAATCAGGTGATAGAGAAATGCGCGGAATACAACAAACCCCTATACATAGCCTTATAGATTACGAGAAGGCATTTGATTCGGTGGAGACAGCAGTCATGCAGGCGCTGCGGAATCAGGGCATCGACGAGGCCTATATAAACATAATGGAATACATCTACAGCGGATCCGCAGCCACTATAGTCCTCCATAAAGAAAGTGACAGAATCCCATTAAAGAAGGGCGTACGGCAGGGAGACACGATCTCTCCAATGCTATTAACTGCGTGTCTACAGGAGGTTTTCAGGGCCCTAGATTGGGAAGAATTAGGGATAAGAGCTAATGGAGAGTAGCTCAATAACCTGCGATTCGCTGATGAAATTGCATTGATGAGTACCGCGGGAGACGAATTACAGCTCATGATTACTGAACTGGATATGGAAAGTAGAAGAGTAGGTCTGAAAATTAATAGGCATAAAACTAAAGTAATGTGGAACAATCTTGGCAGAGAACAGCGCTTTGTGATAGGTGCCAGACACTGGAAGTTATAAAGGAGTACGTCTACTTAGGACAGGTAGTAACCGCGGATCCGAACCATGAGAGTGAAATAACAAGAAGAATAAGGTTGGGATGGGGCTCATTCGGCAAGCATTATCAAATCATGAATGGTAGTCTATATACCTCAAGAGGAAGGTATATAACAGCTGCATCTTACCGGTACTTACCTACGGAGCAGAAACCTGGAGACTTACAAAGAGGGTTCAACTTAAATTGAGGACGACGCAGCCAGCGATGGAAAGGAAATGATAGGTGTAACCTTAAGAGACAAGAAGAGCAGCGTGGGCAGGGAACGAACGGGGGTTGAGGATATCATAGTTGAAGTCAAGAAGAAGAAATGAAGAAATGGATATGGGCCGGGCACGTAGCACGTCGGCAGGGTAACGGGTGGTCATTAAGGGCAACTGACTCGATTCAAAGAGATGGCAAACGCGTAAGGGGGAGACAGAAAATTAGGTGGGTAGATGAGATTAAGGAGTTCATAGATATAACGTGGCAGCAGAAAGCACAGGACCGGGTTGATTGGCGGAACATGGGAGAGGCCTTTGCCCTACAGTGGGCGTAGACAGGCTGCTGCTGCTGCTGCTGATGATGATGATGCAAGCTGTGCACAAGTGATATCCAGACATTGTCATTTACATCGAAAGCATTATATGTGATTCCTAGTATTATAATTGTAGGAGACCTCTGCAACGGATGCGTGATGTTTATACGAGTGTTTGGGTTGCCAATAAAGAAATACTTGCTTTTTGAAAAGCTTTACTTTGCACCTGATATTGTACCGAATTCATGGAACTCACTGAGGGCATGTTATAGTGACTGGTCGTTGGGGACAGTGGAATATCGTATATCTTCTGCGTACGCAGTGACTTTAACCTGGTAGTTACAAACTATGGAACGCTTCCTATGGTTCTAAAATAAGGTTCAATGCGCAACGTAAATTGAACTTGGTGTTTGCAAAAGTTTAACAATTTGGATCACTTCGTACTCGATTACTGGAGAGCAACAAGCCGTCCCAGCGTTGCAAGAAAACGTTTCGAAATGGAGAATGGTGACCAGTGCTGCTGGAACCAGAAGCACATGCCATCTGATACGTCTCCTAAAACGCACCCGCGGTAATTGTTCTAATAAACCTTGCGAGTTTTACTTAAGTGCTTGTTAACCTTTGCCCCGCCACGGTGGTCTAGTGGTTATGGTGCTCGACTGCTGACCCGAAGGTCGCGGGATCGAATCCCGGCCGCGGCGGCTGCATTTTCGATGGAGGCAAAAGTGTTTGAGGCCCGTGAATCTAGATTTAGGTGCACGTTAAAGAACCCCAGGTGGTCAATATTTCCGGAGCCCTCCACTACGGCGTCTCTCATAATCAATCGTGGTTTTGGGACGTTAAACCCCTGATATTATTATTATTATTATTATTCGTTAACCTTTGACCAACGAAAATGCCGGGAGAGCATTATCAAACCATTCCCAGTGAAAAATGTTCGCTTTAATTTATTTTTATCACTAATGCCTCCTGACGTGGCAACAACACAATATTACGTGTCAGTTTTTACTCTAATGTAGTTTCGAACATTTTATATCCCTGTGGATTTGCGTCTTTTGTAAGCATGCTCAAATACGTTTATCGCTATTTATAAGGCCTAAAATAAATATTGTGTTCAGTGTTCTTTACCATGACTTGTATTGCTCGGCCTGGTTCACTTACAGTTTTTGACTAAGTGGGCCAGCATGCGCGGGACAAACTGCGGTTATGCTATTTATATAGGCGAAAGCATTATATACCTCATGAAACACAAAATTCGACCGTCGGTGTCTCGCGTCCTGCGGCGTCCGCGACGGCTGATGGAAAAAATCATCACGTGATGACGTCACCCTATGACATTCTCATGTCATCGCGGATAGCAAAAATGTGTGACGTCATCATTACGGCGCAAATTCTGACGTGTCGTTATGTGACCTAACGCAACATGATTCTATTGTAGCGCCCCCGTCTGGGGGCGCACAAAACGGAGAGCGCGCGACCTCAAGAGAAGGAAATAAAAGCGGCGATTGGTAGTGGCACGTGAAGCCACGGCTCGTGTTCCCCGATGGTGCCGAGCCTTCGCTCCTGTGGCATAAGCCTACCCGCCATCACATGACATCGTAATCGGGTGAAAGGTGGCTGATCACGGAGGCAGTGCATAACCACGTGAGGTGCCTCCGATTCACGATGAAGAGCGAAACCACGCTAGGTGTAGAAATCTTTCGGAGGGTGCCAAGGGCAGCATCAATATATCTAGGGAGCCTACATGACCGGCCAGTCATGCCGGCTTGCTATTATACATCGATTGAGAAGAAAAAGATGAATTTCGCCTTCGAGTCGTCTTAGGTGAATGCACAAGCGACCCTGTTGGACTTACGAGCTTGCACCTTATGCCCGGGGCTTGTCCATCGCCGTAGTAGCCGGGCGTAAAACAGGTAGATGTAGATGTAGATGTAGATACTATATTGCTGGCTCACACCCACTCAGGGGGATTGGCCAAGAATCGGGTTGCTTAGAAAAAATATTTAAATATAACCGTCTCAGAGCACGCTTGCACGAAAGAGATGTCTTCTTGTTGTTTTTAAGATCCTTGATGATGATATTAACGCATGCAAAACCACATATACCATAGCGAAATGTAGCATGTGGCGCTCGCTCCACTCCGGCGCGTGCTCTAGTTTAATAGGATACCGTCACTCAGTGCACTTCGATAATAATAACATAAACCAAGAAGACAATGCGGTGGATCGGAGGGCTCGCAAGGCAGCAGCTGCGAGGGCTCGCCGCCAAGACCCTGCGGTGAGAGCTCGCGAGGCCGAAGAGAGACGTCAGCGTGGTGCGGACCCCGAGATTCAAGCCCGCGAAGCCGAAGCAGCGCGGAAGCGGCGGCAATAAGAGAACCTCGAAGAGGTACCGATGCGGGATGCAGCGGGCAAGCGCCGAAAGCGGTCGCTACATGGCCCCGACGCGCGCTTCAAGCGCGATTTCCTCGACCACACTTCGGCCACAGCTGCAAGGTCTGCGGCTGCTTGTTGTTCGACAACAAACTGACCACAATCGCTACTATTACAACGTGTCACGTCTTTATATGACAGTAGAGGAATTGCACGGAGCATTCACGGTTTACCCGATCAACTCGGAGCAAGCTCCTCTTACGTAATTCACTTCGCGAATTCGGTACAATTTTAAATGCGAAGCATTTCCTAGCGAACCTCAGGAACTTTGGCCGTATATCTATCTATCTATCTATCTATCTATCTATCTATCTATCTATCTATCTATCTATCTATCTATCTATCTATCTATCTATCTATATCTATCTATCCGCCAACGTCTGGGCGCTCTCCAGGTCATCTCCATAACTTGTAATACCCCAAATTTGCATAGCAGAGGATCCGTCGATGACGAACACGATCCACTGGTCATGATATGAATAACCCAATACCTGTCGCGTACGTCATGAAAGCCTTTTGTCAGTCACGTTTGGCACATATCCGCATACCAGAGTTCATGCTTGCGGGTATGTGCCACAGGCGATACAGAATCCCAACCAACATAGCAACCGCGAACAAACACACAATCACACGCCAGGAAAGTGATAATATATAATTGTTGGGGTTTTATGTTCCAAATCAACGATATGATTATGAGAGACGCCGTAGCGAATGGCTCTGGAAGTTTCGACCATCTGGTATTCTTTAACGTGTACTGAGATCGCACTGTACACGGGCATCTAGCATTTTGCCTCCATAGTAATTCGACCGCAGCGGCGGGATCAAACGCGCGACCTTCCGGTCAGCAGCCGAGCACCGTAACCGCTACACCACCGCGGCGGACGCAAAAAAAGAAAGGAAGATAAAGACAGAACACACCCGGAAGACGCTGAACTACCATCCACTGGTCCACGTGGCCCGCAACGTGGACCACGTAGGTTACGCAACATCTCCCTAAAGGGACCATGAGGCGATGCGAGGCAGTGTTTCGGCATGTAGAGCCCGCGTTCTAGAGGTGGAGTGGTGAGGGGGAAAGGGGAGAGGGGGCGTGGAGAGGGGAGGGGAGAGGGGGAAGGGGAGGGGGGGAAGTGGAGAGGGGAGGGGACGGAATGGGGAGGTGGAAGGGGAGAGGGGAAGTGGAGATGGGGAGGGGAATGGGGAGATGGAAGGGGAAGGGGAATGAGAGGGCTTGCGCATGCGCAGTAAGGGTGGTCACGCCACACACCACCACCACCACCGAATTGAACTCCGCCATAAGATGCTTCACATCTAAAAACCGGCGTCAATGCTTCCTACAGTAAATCTGCTGAGAGATCCAGGCCTCTCATCATTACCAGTGTCTTGAACATTGATTTATCAGGACCCAACAACGTCTGGTCCTTATGCTGCGTGAAAGACGGCTTGGATGTGGACAAGGCATCAAAAGGCGTCGCTGCTACGTCGAGGACAGAAGGCATCGTAGATCATTTCATCGTAAGATGTATCAAGTATTTCCACCAGCTGTGCTATACCTCGCACTTCACTGCACTTAGACCCCTCGTATCCGCGATCACGAACGGATCCGAATAACAAGTCCGGTCCAGCTGCTGAGGCTCACTGATCACGGTGATTATGACCTTGTTCAAGAACTGTCAAGAACCCTTCTACATATACAGCTTCGTGAAACGTGTGTGCGTTCTCCATCATAACGGACAAGTATAAGCAAAACACTGTAACGCAACTGTGACAACTGCAACTGTGACTGTAACGTACGTGAAGTGCGCCTGCGCGAACCACTCGGCTGCGTACCATATATTAAGTGCGAAGCATTTCTTAGCGAACCTCGGGCACGTTGGCCGTTTCTATCTATCTATCTATCTATCTATCTATCTATCTATCTATCTATCTATCTATCTATCTATCTATCTATCTATCTATCTATCTATCTATCTATCTATCCGCCTACATCTGGGCACTCTCCTGGTCGTCTCCATAACTTGTAATATACCAAAATTGGTATAGCAGGGGATCAGTGTATGACGAACACGATTAGCTGGTCATGACATGAATAACGCAAAATACCTGTCGCGTACGTCATGAAACCCTTTCTCTCAGTCACATGTGGCACATGTGACTGAGAGAAGGAATACAACATCTCAGAAAGGAAAGGAATACAACATAGTCAGACTGACTGACTGACTGACTGACTGACTGACTGACTGACTGACTGACTGACTGACTGACTGACTGACTGACTGACTGACTGACTGACTGACTGACTGACTGACTCACTGACTGACTGACATAAAAAAACCAACAGACTGATTGAGCCGACAGCTTTTTTTGCGCTTGTCGGTGTCGGTGTAGTCGGAAAATGCAGAGCATTGACCAAGTACTCAGGATGTTAGGTTCAAAGCTGTTTATTGATCAAGCTGGCGCGTGCCGACGTATGTTCTTCGAGTACAAAAGCATCAAACAGGAGGACCAGGGCCATCGGGTGGATCTTCTTGTCGTATTTCTTTAGTGGAGGACACGCTCGCCACTTGTAGCGCCACATGCGGTGGTTGAAGGCCTCGTCATCTGGAAACACTTCGTTGTTTGAGAGCACAATGACGGGCGTCCTGGAAATGGTCTGATCAGCCGAGTACTTGACCGCCACCGAATCTACGTCACCACCAAAAATTTTTCTAACAGTATCAAAGCAGACGACTCACAGTTTGGCTCGTTCCACACCACGATGCGACGGCCCACGGTGTCCTGAAGTGGAAAGCTAGTGTAGCGGTTAAAGTTGCGGATCGTACCGCGGTTAATATAAAGGAAAGAACGGGGTCAAAAAAAAGTTTTTTCCTGCACTCGGAGGGGACACAATCTCCATACAGTTTTTCTTGGGGACCGCCTTCTCGACCAGGCTATATAGGTTGTTTACAAAGGCCGACACTTCCTCGTGGATGCCATTAAACTGAAAGCTTAATAGTTCCATCTGGCATCAAACGAACGCGGGCACATCCATGTAAAGGTAGCGAGGTCACCGTGTGGGGCATCAAAGAGGGCTGAGTTCTGGTACATTTCAATAAGTCCAAGGTGGTGCACGAGCACATTCGTTATTAAACCCTCGATAGCTCGCTGCAGGCGCTTGTCGTCCAGTCGAATGAACCGAAACACCGGGTCTGCCAGCCACTTGGGGTGCGCACAATGTTTGTCAACGGTGATACGGGGTTTTCGCGTAGCCACTCGTAGATGGATTCTTCCGACGCTCCTTTTGAGCGTTTTCGGCACTTTGCCCCTTCTTGCGCGTACCTCGTCAGTGTCTCCACCGCTCGTCTGACCTCCATGGGCGTCGTCACATGCAACTGAATGCGGAAGTTTCGGGTGCAGTATTTCCAAAACTCGCCCGGGCTTGTGTCCAGAACCTTCGAGTTGTCCCAAAACTTCATCTCTAACGTCGCGACCCCAATCATTCCTCCCATTTTAATGTAATCCAATACTCGGGGCTCACTATTGAAATACTGACGAGATGTAGAGGTCCCATTCACTGGCGCTTGTAGACCAAATTGACGAGCGATTTGGTCGTCTGACGAAGCCAGCGAAGATAACACATCGGCATGTGCCGTTGCTCCAGCTGCATCGTGTAAGACGTGGACGTGTGGAGTGTAGTTCCTCGTGGGTGGAGTGCGACGGCAGCGATTGCGTACTGGTGTGGCCCTTGCTCGAATCCTCTGATAATGTCGTGACAACTGTTTCAGCCTCTGCGTAGTCTCGAGCGGGAAACACATCGTGCACAAGCTTTCTTCGTTTTGGAATTGACTGTAGCTGCAGTGCCCAGCGTGGAAGGGGTTGTAAACCTTTTCCATCTCCTCCAGCCCCTGTTCCTAGTTCGGACACGTTTGGATCTGATACTTCTCCCACGCCTCGATCAGGTTCCGCAAATGCCGTCAGGGTTTCATTAATGTCATAGGTACGTTCTCGTCGCTCGAACCAATAAACTTTGTAGTTTGTCCCTGGGAATATAGATGGCGTCACCAAAAAATAATTCCAAATGGTAATATAGGGGTACCTCATCTTGTTTCTTGATCGTCAAGCTGACGTTTGCGTGATTCTGCCATGGTCTCTAGTAAAAGCAGAAAAATGCAAGAATTCAGAATATAGCATAGCTAACCGAAAAAAAAAGTCTTACCGAAGGCGTCTTGAGTGTCCGCTTGAGGTCCTCCTGAGTGGACAGCCTGTGAAGACTGTGAGTTTCTGAGCTGCTGCAGACCTCTTTATATACCCTCGCGGCGGCCTTGGAAGCCCTTTATAATTAGTGTAAAAACCCGTCTAGAACTAGTTACGATTGCGCGACAACTAGTTAGTTATTCTCCGTCTCCTGCATGGCGCTCAGTGGAATATGAATGAGTTTTTTTTCTTCTACAACAAAGGCGCTTTTTAAACACGTATTTTCCTTGTATGTCGTTGTCGTTGTAGTTCCACTCAGAAAAAGTATATGTACATATTTAAATATATCCCTTCTTAGGCTTCGACGACAACGACAACGACATGGCTTTATTTTTTTGCATGTCGCTGTCGTTGTAGTCCACTCAGAAAACGTATATATATATATATATATATATATATGTATATATATATATAATATATATCCCTTTTTAGGCTTCGACTACAACGACAACGGCGCAGAACGATCTATTGTGGGAAAATGGCACCGAGCGTAGGGTTCTTGAAGCTACTCTTTTGATGCATTAATTTGCGCTTGCGCAATCTTCTGCAGCTGTGCCTTGTGTTCGGTAACTTCGGACTCCGTGCGAGCGAGGTTGACTGGACGTCCGTGACGTGTGAGGCTGTTGTAACTTGCTTTGATGTTTTCGTTGGAGTGACGCAAGTAAGGCCCCACGTTCGAGGGTAAAGTAACACTGTCGGCAACTATGGTGTCTACGTCAGAGTGAACCACCAGTCTGTGTCAATTTGAAAAAAGGCGGCAATGTCTTGAAACGTTCAGTACTGCCTGGGTCGTCCTTGTTAGACCTGCTTACTGCCATTACCCCAAAACTCAAACTCGGTTGAATAGTTGAGTGCGCCATCGTTTTTAAACCTCGGGTGAAGTAAGTATTTTCCATAGGGTCCAATATTCACGTGGCGCGTGTGCATATCGTCGGGTCGAAGCCGCATGGTGATGTTGGTATCTGGCTTTTGCTCGTACGATTCGTAGTTTAACATGTTGCTAGTGGTGTAGGATACAATGTCAGCAGGCAGGCCAAGGTGTGTACGAGTTAGCAACTCGTTTCCCGCGTTATAAGTTGTACCCATCTTTAGCCATGCGTCACTTCCAAACTGGTACTCATAGTTGACTATAGGTGTGCCCACGTGACCTTTGAACGGAAACTGGTTTACGAACTTGGTCAAGCGGGACTTGCCTTGTCAATGTTAATAAAGTCGTAAGCAAAGTTGTGACGTGGTACACCCATGCACGCAGGTATGCTATTTTCGTCATCGCCATCGTGATCCTCGTTTCCGGGTGTGATCTTTAGACCCCAGTAGCTCTTAGCCAGATCCGAGTGGTCCTTCTCCTGAAATGGTAAATAAGACTGTGGCTTCATCGGGTTGTTTGTCTCGCCTTTCTTCACACGACATGCCGGTATCCAAGTAGTGGTTCAATCCGACGGAGCTAGGGCCATAAACTAGCATGTCACAGTTGACGGGTTGGACAACCGAAGAGCCAGTCTTCCATGGCGTGCGTAAACCATGAGGGGTTACCTTGACAGAGCAACTGACAGCTCTTGTGTGAGCTGCTAGGTTAAGGTAGGTGCCGTGAGGAATGTAAAGATACGGCTGGTCCACTGGCAAGCGTGACAGGCTAGTCAGAACTCCTGGAAACGTTATCTCGGTGTCATAAACTAAATTGGTCTTCAGCATTGCGTAGGCCCATGTGGCGAGTATTTTGCTGTCACGGAAGACTGTGACCACTCCGTGGTAGCGAGATAGGCGCAAAATCTGCTGAACGAGCTCTGTCGAATTTTCACCGTCACCTCCAACTCCTGCTCCGCCTGGACGGGTGGGGGCGTCTGAGTGCATCTGCTGCGACATCTGCGCACCTTGGGCGTCGCCGGTAGTGAGTCAGGCTGGTGTCGCTTTGCGTCTGCTGTATCTGATTCCCCGTTATGTGCACGTTTCCGTCTATCTCCTGGCATTCCATAGAGACTACGGCCCAAGACGTATGTTCCACAATATTCTTCGTGCCCAAGCCAACTGCACCTAATGCGGAGTGCCAGTTACATGTGCGTCTAAAGTCGTTCAAGAAGAGAGCCGCAGATGCCTGATCAGCAGCAAAGACGTCCTCGTGGCTCCTGGCCCGCTCGTAGGCTTCGTCGTGCGACTTGGCTATGCTGTCGTCCTCGTCCACCGGATCTCCGTTGCGCTGTGGATTCCCGGGACCCAGGTACCGGTGGCCTGGGAACAAAGCCATACTACTTGGTTAGGAGCACATGTGGCGCTGCTGGTGGCGATCGCACTGGTTCTAGGAATGCGGGCTATGGCTGGGAAGGCTGGAACGCCAAATTCTGCGGACATTACACGTCACGAATCGTCACCACCTCTAGTTCGCGGCGCGCCTGCTAGACGCGGCAGTTTGTGAATGACGCATTAATTCATAATTTCCCGCTAGCTTCTGCTGAAGTGACGATTGCGTCTACCCGTTCCAGCACCCACTCTATCAATTTGGCTGAAAATCTCGGCAGCAGAAATTTTGGTCAGTATCTCTCCAACGGCTGATAAAAAAGGCTGTCTCGACCCTATATTCGTGTGCTTCCGCTAGGAAAAAAAGTTCTTGTATTAATGTTTTATCAGAAGGTTCTTTTCAGAAAAGAATAACGCAGTATGCGGCTCACGTTCTGCCGCAATCTCATCTTGAACACTTTATTTGCCTGCAGATACTTGCCGTGTCCAGCGTGTGAATGTGCCCCTTCAAGGACGACTGCACAGTAAGCAGGCTGCAGACTACGTTATAAGCTTTCACAGTGTAGTATTCGACAAGGAACATTCGAACATGCGCATCACTACGCTCAGGGCTAGCGGAAATTAGTTTCGCTGCAGATACATACTGCACGTATTTCCTAGAGTTTACCATACCTTTATCGAAGCATAGTGGTTAAGTTCCTCTGCCCTGAGTTTTCATCTGCACGCAAACTCAGTGCATTTCCGAATACAGGGCGAGCGCATTAATCATTGCAATACAAAGGCAGCATTAGAGGCTGTTAAACTGTTTGTTTAGAGATTTCGCAGGGAAACCCATACTCTAGTTTCTGAAAATTGTACCAGGGGGTCCTCCCACGGAAAAAAAATACTGAAGGCGAACGCAGAACAATTTCGTGGTAGATAGATAGAGGGAATTTATTAGAAGGCAGAGAGGTCGGCCTGAGCTTGAGCGCTCTAGCCTGCTACTCTGCATAGGGGAAAAGGAGAAGGGGGAAAAAGAGTAATGAAGATTATGATGGGGACAGGCAGAGGTAATGCGTATGATCAATAACCACGTAACAGTGGTCTTCTTAAAGTCAAGTCCTGTACTCTTGAGAAAATCTATAAATGCCCTTGTAGCAGTCGTTGATGCTGTCTGGTCGGGCATTGCGGACAATAGATTAGTTTCACTTAGTGTTCACATCGATGCCGGCCAACGTTGAAGCCAGCGTCTTCCGTTCGGACACATAAAGCGGGCAACCGCACAATATGGACAATGAATAAAGGCGAACGGGTGCTGGTGCTGGAACTAGTGCAAGCACTCCGATCCCGATATTAATTATTGATTCATTAAGGTGAAACCTTTAGATGCCTCATCAAACACGAAAATTGACCGTCGAAGTCGGCGTCCCGCGTCGGCGGCGTCCAGTGGCGTCGGGAACAAGTGATGCAAAAAAGCATCATGCGATGACGTCAACGTATGACGCAATAATGACGCGACAGATGGCCGAAACTTGTGGCGCCATCATGACGTTATGTGACGTCTAGTGATGTAACCTCACATGATGACATCATCAGATGACATTTTACGTTGATCAAAGCTGAGCAGATCACGCAGGCAGTGCAAAACTAGGTTAGGTGGCTCCGATCCTGGAGACAGTGCAAAACCACGTTAGGCGCTGAAATCTTTCGGAAGGTCGCGGGGCAGAGATCAATACATCGACTGAGAAAAAAAACGATGGTTTTGGCCTTCGAGTCGTCTTCGGTGACTGCATAGAGACCCGAGAGATTATGTATCTGTTTATTATTAAACGAGATTGTTTTACGCCAGGGTCCACCAAGACTACAGGGACGTATTTCAGTCACGAAAATGACGTCGAAAAAATGCACATGACATGATGGCAAAGAAAAATTAAAAAGGAAAAATTACACCATCTCCCGCTAAAGGGGACCATGAGGCGATGCGAAGCCGGAGCACTTGCACGATCGCGTTCCGTTGGCGTTCATTGGGCATGCTACCGACCTCGTGTCGTGGAACGCGAAGGGGGACGCTACGCGCGTCGTGTCTTCAATCTAGCCTGGCCGTTAATTCTCACAGGGCGAGCGGGGAACGGCGTCGACAGGCGGCCGAGAGGGGGGCAGCGTAGGAGAGGAGAGAGAAGGGGAGGGGACGCGCATGCGCTCGAGCTCATCGCGGCGTTGTGCAGGAGAGAATTTCGGCATGTCTAGCCCGCGTTTCAGAGGAAGAGTGGAAAGGGGGATGGGAGATGGGGAAATGGAGAGGGAGAGGGGATACGGGAAGTGGAGAGGGGAAGTGGAGAGGGAAAAGCGGAAAGGGGAAGGGGAGAGGGAAAGTGGAGAGGGGAAGGGGGAGAGGGTGAGTGAAGAGGAGGAAGGGGAGAGGGGTAGATGGGAAGGAGAATGGTGAGGGGGAGTGGAGAGGAGGTATGTGGAGAGGGTATGCGCATGCGCAGTGAGGGTGGTCACGCCGCACACCACCACCACCCACCGCCGGATTGCGCTCGACCTTAAGATACTTCGCATCTAAAAAAATTCCAGCAACGGGAGTACAACCCACAACATCTCGGTCCGCCACAACAGCTGCGGGGCACGCTATCCACTGCGCCACGATCACTTTCACTTCTTTCGTTGTTGCCTCACACAAGTATATCACACACTAATAGTAAAGCAGGCAACAGCACAATGATACACCATCAGCTCTTTGCTGACTGCATGTTAATACTTTGGCGCGTGTAATGATTAAACTCTGGAGACCCACTTCGGTACATTCATCTGCACTTTCCGTATTTCGACTAAACGAGGCACACCTTCGCAAAAGTAATCGCGAAAAGGTCTAACTTGCACATCGGTATTATTAAAGGCCCTTCTGGTTTGCCATATACGATGCCGGCCCAGGAGCATAATAAGGTCGTAAGGTACGCCGTCTTCGTTTTCAACGAAATGAAACGGTCACACATGCTGGAGGCTTTATAAACGCTTCTTTTATATCTGAATTTCCTCTCACAGTGCTCGGTCGGCGAGGTGGTGTCGCCGTCTGGGAGCGGTAGAGCGAATGTAATACATTATGACCGCGGCTTCAGCGATTAGTTCCTGCAATGCGTCGTTGCTACGCGTCCATCCCAATACGTGCGTTTCGAATAGAAGTTTAATTTTGTCAACGCCTCTACACACCGCGAGGTGGTGACTTGAGCCCAAGCCTCGACCTCGCTCACAGCATGCATCTATATTAAAAATAGCTCTGCGACGCGCGCCTGCCACGCCTGAATGTAACACCGCGTTCCCCGCTAACGCTTGCCCCGAGAAAAGACGCGGCAGGTCTAGAGGTTAGACAGGACGCGCGTTGCAATTTCCTCTAGTCCCGCCGTGGTGTGCAGTAACTAATATGCGGCTGGATGGCAGCGTTAGCTTAAGTTCTGCGTCACATCCGCGACGCTGTTCTGGCTGTCACCCGCTTTCTCTGATTACGCTCTCACCGTTACACCATTAAGAACTACAGCTACCACAAATCATTGTTTCATCATTGATCATGGACGTTAGTGGTCGCGATGGAGATGTGCCACCAAACGTGACCGTGGGTGCATTCATTTATTTATTTATTTTCATATGCCGGAGACCTAAATCTGCGCTGTAGGATTTGAAGATACCAACTCGACTACGGAAGTGGTTTTGCTTAGGAGTTATTGTGCGCGATAAGCGACGAGTAATTATGTTGTGTGGTTTGTAAAATGACTTCAACTATTTAGCTTACGTTGTACCTTACCGTGGAAAATGTTTATGTGACTTTCTGCAAATCTATCGCAGTGGAATGCCAGCAGCACGAAGTTAGCACGAAAGGGCAATCATTAAAGCTTAGTATGGAAGAGACGTATGCAGCTGTCCAAAGGCAAATATCACAAAGACGCTTGTCTTAAAAACGTGTTTGCAACGAAGGGTTTTTAACAATGCCGGCCGGTCCAGACACTAATATTGATGGATTGATTGATTTTCATATACTGCAATCCGAACTGTGTGCTGTAGCTTGTGAAATATGTACTGAACTATGGGACTCCTTTCTTTCGTAGGAGTGATTGAGTACAATCAGTCACGAGTGGCTAGATAGTCTGGTTTTAGGAAAAGAGTTAAATAATTTACCTTATACCTTACCGTGGAAGAGGTGTATGAGGGTGTGTGTGAACCTATCGCAGTGCAATGGAAGCACGGCAGTCCAATCATGTAGAGCACCCTACCATAGGAGGCTGCTATTACTACACACAATTATCAAGGAGACGCAAGCCTTCCAAACGATTTCGAGAAGTACGGGCACTCTGCTTTGGTTGACGATGTAAATTATCAAACACTACCCCCCGTATTCAGAAACGCTCCTCAACTTGAACTTGACTTGCCACCGCCTTGGACAGCGCGTTTGAAACGCGTTTGTGCTGCCTTGGCACCGTCTAAAGACAACGCGTTCGAAACGCGTTGAAGGCGGTGGCAAGTCAAGTTCAAGTCAAGGAGCGTTTCTGAATACGGGGGTACATCACGAGATGGCGTATCGCTGCTTGAGCCAAAGCATGCATGGCATCTCCTACCTCTTACAAAACACAGCCATAGTAATTGCTCTAACAAATGTTGCGAGTTTTGCACAATTACATCGCTAACTTCTAAGCTACGAAATCCTGAGGTGACATTGTCAAGTCATTATCCGTAAAAAAGTTTTCTTTAATCTAATGTTTGTTTAGAATTTGTCTTGAGAGGACAACAACGTAGTGTTATGGGATATATTTTACCTTAAGGGCCTTTGGAGGATGTCATTGAAGTGCAGATTTCCGACTTTTTTAAGCATGCTCAAGGACTCACGGTAGATGGTTGATCCCTCCGTCATAGGAGTGGAATAACACAAAAGTAAAGCATGCACTTACAGAAGTAACTGGATGTGTACTGTACATTGATATAGGACAGATTGTGCAATGTATATTGATGTCTGGCAGCTATAGCGCCGTTTAACGTGGATGGACCCACTATGATTATTGGTAGTACATCTCCATCCCGACGACTAACGTCCATGTTAAATGATTAAACAAACCCTTGTGGTCGCTCTAGTAGTTAACGGTGAAAGCGTTATCAGAGAACGAGGTGTGATAGCCAGAAGAGCGTCGCATATTGGACGCAGAACTTGGTCGCCATCCCGCGGCATGTTAAAATGTGAGTGAATTCGGGCGGACTAGAAGAAAACGCAAAGCGCGTCGTGCCGCCCCGGTAGACCGGCCGCGATTTTTCCCGGGGCGTGCGCTTGAGCGGGGAACGCGGCGTTACAGCCAGGTGAGGCAGGCGCGCGTCGCAGAGCTATTTTTGGTTTGCATTAGCGTGATGCTATGAGCGAGGCCGACGCTTTTACGACGCTTGGGCTAAGATCGCCACCTCGCGGTGTGTTAAGGCATTGCAAACATTGAACTTCTATTGAAAACGTGCCGAATGAGACGGACGTATAAGGCGTTGCAGGTGATAATCGCCGAGGCCAAATAATGACGAATTGCTTTACCGCTCCCAGAGGGCAACACCACCCCGCCGACCGCGAGAGTGGTAGATACAAAAGAGCGCGGTGGACGTGCTTTAAAGGTCGTCGCCTCACGCGTTGCGATGAGCGCGCGCCTCTACAGGGCGTGGTCGCTGGTGCGCGCGCCCTTCTCTCGTGATGGCGGTGGTTTGCGTGTCTTGTGCTCTCACCGCAACTTTCCGTTGACGTTACAGAGACCACGAAGGTCACTTCGCTCGCTGCAGCAGCCGCGATTCGGAAAGAAGTGCGATGCTCGCACTCAAGGAATTAACAATTGTAACAGTTCTTACTTCGCGCTCGTCTTGTATATGTTTTCTCCGTGCGTCCTTTCGCCTTTAGAGTACGCTGCAAGGTTCTAGCTGCTTGCCGTTCTTCGCGTGACATTACAATTTCTTGCACAATAAACGCTCAGTACGTCTCTGAAGAGACGTTTAATTTTTGTGTTATACCGATTCCTATTATGGGGGATCACGCATGTTTTATCTCTTTCTCTTCTTTGTGTGCACAATCTTTCACGCTACCTCGAAATGGTGGCCCACCGGAATGACGTGAGTCATATTCAGTGCACTGCACAGGCTGTCTAATCTCTGCAGAATGGCTGACCCGGAGGCAGGGATGCGGGAAGTCTGCAGCATAAAGCACCAGCGGCCACTTGTTGGATGCGCACAAGGGTGGTGTGCGAAACTCCTTTAAACTTCGGAAAAGTGCATGCTGGCCAAACTGAACGATGCGTGAAAGATAGTGTGAGGGAACATGCCAACAACGTCAAAAATACACGGAAATCACAAGATGTTGAAGGTTCCTGGCTGGCCATTGTATATTACCTGCCAGGATTGGTCATCCCACCAAAAACACTTCTGTCCTTGAAAAGAGCAAAAACGCTCATTACTCGAGAAATCCTAGAAGCAGAACGTATTTCCTGTCTGAGGGAGAGATGTGTAAGCCTCCCATCCGGAGAACTCTCAGATAAAGACACGGCGTACCTACGCTTATGTAGTTGTTGATGCCTGTGTCAGACAGCAAGTACATATACGTGTGTAATTTTTTTGCAATAAAAACCGTTGCATGTTCAGCCCACCTCCTTGTCGTTTTCGCTGCGTCCATGTGTTTTTTGCGCTGCAATTCTCAGAGGGTTCTTCGTGTAGCATTGTGCGTCGCGCGCTGCCGAAACTGATCTGAGAGGCCACGTACAAAGAAGCGCCTGGCAGAGACCTCCTCCGCCAGGTGCTTCAAAGATCCCAGCTGCTCAGAATGTTTCAATGAACTCAATCAATTATTTCCCATTAAGTCTGCAGTGCTCAACCGGATATGCTTGGCAGAGGATCAAGAGTGGCACTCTGTGTTCGTGCCACTGTGAATGGCATAGGAAGCCGATTTCGCGGACAGTGCATTGGTGGGCGGAGCTTCAACTGGGTGCAAGCACAGTGCTGCTGTTAACTATACTGTTTATTTGCTTGTTTTTTTTGGCTATTTATTTTCATATGCCGTTGCCCCACTTGTGGACTGCAGTACCGTGGGAGCTGTGGGAGCGATTGCCGTGGGAGCGATTGAGATCAGTGTCTAGAATGTGCGGTTTGCTAAAAAAAGTGAAATGAGCTATAGCTTAATATGTGCTTTACTATGGAAGAGCCGTATGCGGGTGTATGTAAGGCTATCGCACTTGAAGGCAAGCGCAATCCATTTAGCAGAAGTCAATCAGTTTGAGAACCTTACCGAAGGAGAAACGTATGCAGCTGTACCTATACGCAATTATCAAAGAGGGGCTTGACTTACAAACGATTCAGAGAAATATGGGTACTCTACCGTAGGACACTGTAAATAGTGGACGATTGTAAGTGCGGTGTGCTGTACTAGCACATGCAGCGAACACGGCATACTACTGCTGGAGCGAAAGACGTGCCATCGCCTACATCGCATCAAACGCACCCGGAGTAATCACCACTGCAGACGTTGTAGTTTCATAGAAGTATTTTAACGTCTGATCAACAAAAATGCCGAGAGATCATTATTAAGTCATTCTACGTTAAAAAAAGTCATTTAATTTATTTCGGTTAGATGTGCGTTTTGAGAGGTCAACAAGTTAATATCAAGGCTCAAGTTTTGCTCTAAAGCACTTTTGAACATTTATTTCCGTGCCTATTTCAAACTTTTTAAAGCCTGCTTTATACTTTTACGTTTTTTTATGAAGCCTATAATATAGCGGTCAGTGCTCTTTGCTACGACTTGCCTCGTTCGACCGGGATCACTTGTTGCCGTGAGCAGGCCTACATGAAAGAAAAAAAAACGTGTGGCTATGCTCTTTATTTCTGTTTTGTCAGCCCAGATACAACGATAGGTTATTTTACTGTCTAGAAAAAAGTTTTTTTACAGAATGTAAACAAACAAAAACTTGATAACATTTCAGTAATTAGGGGTACATACACATCGGCACGGCTATGTGCCACGTCAAACATCACTGTCTTGTACTGAACACATCATTACTCTAAAATACATGACTAAGATGTGACATGGAGTACAAAAGAACTCAATGGGATACCATGAAACAATGGATACCATGATACAATAGATGCAATGAAACGCAATGGGTTACTGGCGACAGTGATAAACACGGATCGGGAGGGTAGGCAGACAAGAACATCAACAACTCGACGGGCGCTGTCTAGCATCATGCCGGTCCAAAATTAACCTGTACCTTTCATGCTCGACGTCGACAAAGGGGCACGACCGATGCCACAGAAACTCGCGCTCGCCTAGGAAGAAGAGCTCTCAGAGAGGAAAGCGAGGATCTCGTGTCTCATTCTGCCCAATATCGGCCACAAAGCATGCCGGCGGTAATTTCCAGCCACGGCCTCGCATCTGTTTTCGCCAAACTCTGAACTAATAAAAGCGCGGAAGAGTATCCGCGCGGAAAACGGCCGTCCGCCCTGAATGGCCGCACACCTTGTCCGCGGAAACCTGAATGAACAGTGCGCCATAAGCGTGTTACTGCGCATGCAACCATCGCATGACGGTCAGTTCAAACTATAGTTCCAACCGTAGTGCAGTTGGGGCACGTGGAGACGCGCAGCACTTGCCAACCCTGCAACCGATCTCGAGCGGAGAGTAAGCCCCGGCCCAACCGCCAAACAAAATCACGGAGATGGCTTGGCGACGCCGCTACAGTTATTCGTTTCATGGGCGGTTCATTATAGATTGACGGTGCTGGGGAAGCACGGGCAGCAGAAAGGCGGCCATTGTGTCCACCGCATTAGCTTCGGTGCCCTATATCTCTGGGCACGTAGCCTCTAGATGTCGGGAAATGCCAGACGGCTCGATGCAAAAATGGTAGTAGAGATGACTGGGATTGCGGTTTATAAGGTTAGCCGGTATCAAGACACGTAGTAATCGCCCAAGCTGGTAACAAGCCTGGGTCTGTGCGAGCGTACCGTCACTACATTATTCTCGAGAAAGTGCGCAGGCACAAGATAGAAGCTGTGGAAGAAACATCAGGAACACAAAGCCGCCACGGTCTCGCGGTTGAGCTAACGTCGGACGAGATAATAATTCTGTGCCACCAGACCAAAAGTCGAATTGAGGCAACCTTGTACTTTTCTTCAGTCGCGGAGCGGGGGTTTTACAGTATGGCAAAGGTACCAAAATTTTCCTAGATAAATCGGTTGCGATATGTACCGGCGTTGCAAGAGTAGAAATAACAATGTTTGGCAACGGTGACATCATTTTCGAGAGTTTGGAAAACGAATGATCAGTGGTGTCATGTAGACCGAATGCATTGAAAGTGACGCCGATGATCGTAGTGGTAGGAGACGATTCTGAAGGCGATGTGATACTGACATGACCGCTGGGATGGCCAATAAAGAAATCTTCGCTTTAAAAAAATTTAACCTTGCACCTGGGATCATGCCGAAATGGTGAAAAGTATAAAGGGCATCCTCCAGCGACTGTTCATTATGGACATATAGGGTAATGTCATGAGTATATGCAGTGACCTCTACTTGCGTATCACCAGGTAGGGGTAAGCGTCGAATCTGTGGGTCCCGTTCAAAGGCCCTTAAGAAGGGTTCTAATGCAAGGACAAAATAGAACTGACAGATGAACATGCCTAACGGAACCCTCGCGTGACTGAAAGGGGCCAATCTCACAGGATACTTTCAGAATTGGTATACGTGGCGTGAATGAGGTGATTGAAATTGTCCGGGAAACCGAATGCATGTAAAACATTTAGTAAGCAGTCATGCCTAAATGAATCAAAAGCTTTTTCCTGATCTAAGGAAAGCAGCAGCGCTTGGGCACACCGGCCAGTGGTGTAGTGGATGATGGCGCGCATTAACAATGTATGGGTGTGAATTTCTCGCCACGGAATGGAACAAAACTGCGGGGAGCGATTACTGATGCAAGAGACGGACTGATTCGGCGCACCAGGATGTTTGCCAAGAGTTTGTACTCTACATGAATGAAGGGTAATAGGGCGCCAATTTTCCGGTCGCGTGGGCAATGGGTTTTTAGTGGGAAATAGTGTAATACGGCATCTGTAGAAAGAGTTCGGGAGGGTAAGATATTTGAAACATTAAAGAATGACGCGTGACATAATGGGCCAACGATAGGCCCAGAACTCTACGTAAAACTCAGCAGGATGTCCGTCAGGCCCGGGGCCGAACCCCTTTTCATTGTCTAACACGTCCTTGTATTTCGTCCATCCAATGGCGGCGATAGGTGAACGTCGCATGCATTGCTGGTGTCGTGTGGTAAAACTTTCAACAGGGGACGCGCAGAAGAAGGTCCGGGATAACTGACACTAGCAAAAGATTGAGCCATTGACTGAAAGTGTTGAGTGACGCCTGAAAGTCGCGTAAACCAGGAGTAGGTGGTTGAGTAGGATTTGGTTGAATGGGCAGGGAGCCTGGCGGTCGTAGTAGAGCTCGGCGTGCATACCTGAGCCCTCAGGGTGCAACACAAGGCCCACGCCTACAGCGCGAAGCCGCAGCCGAGATCAAAGAAGCGCGCATTGTACGTTTGGTATTGTTCAACGAGCTGATCCCAGGTGATAGCCGCGTGGTGATTTAGGGACCGTGCGGACTGTTCGCCGCGTGTTTGCCGAGTCACAAAACCTGCCAAGCATAATCCCTCTTCGAATGACTTGGATATGCTTTGGAGCAAGAAGGGTCTAGTTTTGGTGATCATACGGTTGAAGCGCTGTCGCGTCCGACAGATTGTAAGGCCGCTTCTGAGGTGAAAGAGCAGCGCAATTCAGAAGTGCTAAACGCCTGCTGATGCACAAGTTGACAGCCGCGTGGAGAGTGAGGGTCCTCTCGGACTGCTGGTAACGGACGCAGCCGTGTCACAAAACCTGCCAGAGTATTATCCCTCTTATAACGACTCGGATATGCATTTGAGAAAGAAGGGCTTTCGTTTCGGTGACCATACGGTTGCAGCTTTGACGCGTCCGATGGCTTGAGAGTCCTCGCCTGAGATGAAGCGCTGCGCGATTCGGGAAGAGTTAAACGCTGCTGACCCCACAAGTCGATAGCCGCGACGAATGCTCTGGCGACGAACTTTCAACTCACTAGTAACCCCCCTAGCGAGGCTCAAGGACAAACGGAAGTCCGGCCTAGTGTTGCCTTATTGAGAAGGGTTATGTGCTGTGAGCCTGGCAGACTGGAATGCCTGTTTGCGGCTACTCTGTTTTCCTTGCTTTCAGTGCCTTACGAGGCCACAGGGCCGGACCTTGTCCTTACATTCGGCTCTAAGTACGCATCGTTCTGCTTCCGAATTATGGACGTTGTTTTGAGGGCAATCAAGGTTACGCACCCCCCCCATCTAATAGGAACTGTTGTCCTTCCTTCAGCTGGAAGGAGTGTTTGAACTATCTGAGGGATGTTTCGAGGCCATTGCGTGCCGCCGGCTAAGCTCTGATGGGCAAAATTTGCCATGTCGCAAAAGCTGAGGTGTGTTGATTGGACCACGATGGTGGCCAAGATAGTGGAAACGCTGCTGGTCTCAGCCGTGCCTATCCCCTTAACACCAAAGTAACTTTACATACCTTTGTTTTTGCGTTCTGTGCTCATAACATGCATTTACTGTGTTTCATAAATCATTTCCTCTCGTTTTTGTATCGCCCGCAGCACACGCGTGCCTTAGAGGATGTGGCTTTCTCTGGAAATATTACAAAAACGTTAGGCTATTGATTTCGTTCATGTTTATTGGTCTGTGCTGCTAATGGCATTTGTTAATTGATCCGTGACTTTCACGAGTGGTAGCGTATGTGTAATGTTCGGGGAAGTTTTGATTAGAGAATGTAGCCTGGGATTGTCAACGTCAATTGGGTGCTCTCTGTTGTGGTTTGAGTTAGGATGGTTCATTTCCGGCACTTGCAGGCCGTTTCTCAGTTCAAAAAGCTGGGGCTCAGCCTACGTTAGAATAAAAACAAGGGAGCAGGTCAACGGCCTCTCCGGGGTGCTTTGGTGCTGCATCCCCTTCGAGCCCTCCTAGGGCGTCAGACGGGCTGTTACGATTGGATTTCACGGCTTGGCGCCGCCGGACCGTGGCAATGAGTTGACGGCATCTGCCCTGCTTTCTGCATCGTCAACGTTCCCCGAAGAGTACCTGATATGACGACAACACTGCAGTGGTGTCCTGAACCCTTTGAAGCTGTCAGTTCCCCACGTTAATCGCCACGAACACACAGGGCTGATTTTGACGGTTTTATAGCATGGAAGTGAGCTGTTTGCCGTCATGGCAGTCACTTGTGTACTACTTTGTTCAGCATTCTGCGAGATGCACCAGATAATGAGCCGAGCGCCTGAGATTCCTCATCGGGAACATTTGTCACACTCCGCAGTGCCTTTATGATTTGGTGACCCGGGCAGGAGCTGGCTGTTGGCAGAGCCCGCGCCGCCATCGAGACAAGGAAGGACTGCACCTGGCAACACGGCCAGTTATCAGGAGTTAGCGCCAACGCTATCCCTTCACTGTATGTATGGCTCCCTATTCTGTCTTCTGTTCACCTCCCGGGCACCGTCCGTCGAGCCGGGCGCGCCGTTTCTCTCTTTCCTGGGGTAGGGAGGAGGCGGTGCTTGACCTTTCCCCTTTGGGGGCGGAGATGAAGACAACTTGTTGATTGGACTGTCCTGAACTCGACGGTTTTCTCTAACAAAGAACCTGGGAAGACCAAGGCTTTAGAGCGCGAGCGTCGAGACGCTCCGAAAACGCGCTACCGAATAGTCATGTAAGTAAACGTTCTTGCAATCAGCTCCAGCTCCTGAGCTCTACTTCTCCTTAACGGTTAGTTAGCGGTTAGTTTTCATCTTTTGCTAGTAGCTTGCTGCACTGGTTGTCGTTTGCTGCAATGTCAACATAGACGTCGTGTGAGGTAGCCCTTCATCTTCCGAGGCAGCGATGTGAGGCACTGCGGCTTTTCTTGAACGCTAAATGACAGCAAGAGGAAACGTTATCCAGAAGCGCCTCGTGGAATAACCCTCACATAACGCAGCTTGCAAAGTGCGACGTAGTAGTCTACGCCTCCTGGCTCCCCCTCTAGAGCACAGCAAATACTGCTGTCGCGGTTAAACAAAAGATTGCGAAAAAAGAAAGTCACAAAACACTTTTATGGCTTCCTTATCTTACGCAAGACAATAATAAATTTCGCATGTTGCCATTCATCTACTATGTAATTCTTTTTCCCAATTTATCTGCGCGCACGCAATAGTTTTCAAACGAGCAACCATGACACTTCGTCGCGAACATGTGGGTGCTCCCGTCGCGACGCGACCGCGCGACGGAGCCCGTTTGTGGCTGTCACTCGTCCCCGTTGCTCAAAGAACGCGTGCATGCGGTTGGTCCTTCATGACAGCTTTGCGGTACATGTTTTCATGGTCATCGAGCTAGATGTGTGTCCGGTCGCCTGCGCGTGCAACACCATGCATGAGTAAGACTTGTTGCTGGCGAGTTGGTTGAAACCGACGGGGTACATTTTAGCGCAAACTATGCAAGAAAGGCACGAGTAAAAAGTAGGAGAATGCAGACATTTCTGCGCCCTACTTTTCTGCTTTCTACTGCTTTTGCACGCATGCTATTACTTCAACACCATGCATGCTCACTTCTCTAGTAAGCGTATGATTCTTGCAGTACATGGAGTCGTATGAATTTACGAACCTCACTTGCAAACGTTTAAGTATTCGTAAATTTGTCAGCGCTGTCATTGTCAAACGCTGTCATAACTGTCAATGTTTCGCTTGGAGGGCAAGACTAAATTTTTCAGAACCCTGCGTTTTTATAACGTTTCGAGGCGCTATTTCAGCAATATTGTAACTGAAGTCACCACATAATGCGCGCGTATTCCGCATTTCACGATCGCAATCTATATATTCTCAACCGGTAGCTTTCGGTATATCCTTTTATGCACGCGCCAAAACCAGCGCACTGTTTTTTGGCCGCACACAGTAAGGCTTTCATTTAAAAAAAAACCCCTGCATATGCATGTTCATGACTGACTCCCTTGTAGCAAGGGAGTCATCTATTTCATGCAGGAGCGCCGACCAGAGTATTAAAATTACCTTTAGGAAAAAAAGGTGATCATCGGCTGCCACAAAGAGTCAGGTAGACGTGAGTCTCTTTTGACTCATTTTTCAGGAGTGTACTGGACCCTTCGTCGTTTCATGCTGACTTAAAATTTCGTTATTGCAACCTCGCTTCTATCTTTCCACAGTTGCCTAAAACATAGCAGCATGCGACGAGAAAAGAACTGGTGATCAGTACCAACCTGTAACGCGCCAGTGAGACTTTGATTTACACGGATCTATGAAGAGATCTTTCCGGGAAATTATTAAATCCTCTTCGCTAATTTCCGAGTACAATAAGACCTCTGATTTCAATCACACAACAGAATTCGGGGACTTTCGCGCTAATAGAATTATTAAATCTCATATTTACTTCAACGCTAAATTTTATTGTCTTTCTTTAGTGCTGCGTTTTGTTGCGGTTTTACTCTCGCAGGCTTGTGCCAGCTAAGACCCGGGAGTGCAGCTCGCGCTCCTGGAGCAAATCCTGCGGGCGGCCGTGGCCAGTGGAACCCTAGACGTAGGACTCCAGCGATAGGGCATCTAAGATTCCCCTTTCCTTTGAATAAAGTTCCACTTGCTCTCTCTCTCACAGGCTCTCTCTTGGAGCTTGCGTCTGATCTCCCGCACCGTCTGTCAAGAAAAACGTCCATCATTAGCGTGTGTTCTCTCTTATTTGTGAGGCAGTTCTTACCCTTTTAGGCGTCATCATTCGGGTATAGAGAGACTTTAAAGTGTAATATTTTAATGCTTATTTTATAGTTCACTGCTTATGTCACTGATGCCTTCTCAGGACTTTTGAAAATGATGTTGGTATGAACCTTAGCCTCCTAGTTTACAAACAAATGATAAGGGAACCGGTGCCACCCTTGTCGGTAAAACGAATAACCTGACTTGATAACCTTGGTAGAGTTGGCTCCATTTGCGCAGTGTTCACTGCCGCTTTTTCTCCTTGAGCGGCCGCAAGCGGGAAGGCCACTTCACACTTCAGTGTCAGCTTACCACTCTAACGTAGTGCAGGTCGTAATACTTTGAATCATTGTCCTTATTTGCTGCGACGGCGGCCGCATTTCTGATACGGCAAAGTACAATGAACACATGTGTGCTTAGATTTTGTATACACGTTACAGAATCCCACTTGGTCGAAACTAATCCGGAGTCCACTACGATGACGAGCCGCATAATCATGCCGTGGTTTCCCCTTGAACCCCCAGCAAATGTTATCAATGAACCGCTCACCTTTTTGCGAAACACAACCCGCAACGCTTCCAATGAAAGACTCCAGTGTTTGGATGGCTTGTGCTCTCCCCTCGTATAGCGCATTGTACGCTGACTTGTCAACCATTGTTGGGTGGAGCACCTTAAGGTATCGGCTTGTCGCTGTCTCATGTCGTTGACACCGTACATAAAGTTCTCAAACTATGGTCTAAAACGCGTGTATAATTTGTCAAACCTGTTCAGAATAAACTAACACTATTTAAACGAATGGAAAATAAAAGAATAACCAGAATTTAGTCGCATTATTCACCAGAAGTGTGTTAAATTCCATTCCAGAATTGGTTTCAAATGCTAGGTGTTCTGCTTTGAAGCATACTTCGTCACATATTACGGGGTCTAAGACGAATACACCTTACGGCAAGTCTGCCTCGCATTTAAGTTATTAAAACCGGTTCAACGCAAAATGGGCGCCACCACCTCAGCAAGGGCGCGATTGCTCCTCCCACCGGCACTTCACCGGCGCCAAATCCGCGCGCGTCAAGAGGTGCGAGAGAGCGAACGGAAACGCCCCGGAAACGCTCTCTCTGCGATGGACACTAAACTCTAAGCAAGGAAAGAGCGTGAACGCGCGCTCACCCGCACTAGGACACGTAAGGATGGGCCTAGGTGGTAGCGCACGAGTGTCTGCGCAAGCGTACCATCATTATTTCAAACGCGCAATAAAGTGAGGAGGGACAGCATGGAAGCCGTAACGGCCACGTCGGGGAACGCGAAGCCTCCTCGGCTGCGCGGTTGCGCTAACGTGGGGCGCGATAATAATTCCGTACCACCAGACCAAAAGAACGAGGGTGAATAAACGCTGAACTTTCTGTGAAACGTGGAGCGGGGGTTTGACGGTGCGACATAAGTACCAAAATTTGCCGAGGTAGACCGACTGCGATGTCCAGATATTTTCTTGTATACCGAAAGCATTGTATTTGACACCTAGTATCTCCATGGTTGGAACCATTGCAAGACAACGTGATGTTAATATGTCCGGCAGGGCTTCCATTGAAGAAATACTGACTTTTTGACAAGTTCAAACGAGCTCCGGAAATCACATCAAAATGGAAAAAGGCATTCAGGACGCGCTGCTGTGAGTGTTCGTTGTCTATGTACAGAGTAATGTCATCGGCATAGGCAGTTACTTTAACTTTAGTGCGGCCAGGGAGGGGTAAGCCACGAATATGTGGATCCCGTTCGATAGCCCTTAAAATGTCTTCTAAGGAAAGGGCGAATAAGACGGGGGAGAGAGGAAAACCCCGACGGACTCCTCGTGTAACCTGGAATGGGCGGCTCTCGCGCGAATCTAGGAAAAGGGTACTCTCGGAGTTAGCGTACATAGCACGGATGAGGCGGATGAACTTGGCAGGAAAACCGAATGCTTGTAAGACGTTGAATATATATAGGTATGTTCAGCGAAGTCAAAAGCTTTTTCCTGATCTAAGAAAACCAGTAACCCCTGGGCGCATCGGCCAGTGGAGTACTGTATTATGTCACGCGTGAACCAGGTATGACTATGAATGTCACGGCCTGGAATGCAAAATAGACATGATGGGGAGCTGTTAGCAATGGAAGAGACGAACTGATGCTGCGTACCAGAATGTTAGCGAGAAGTTTGTAATTTACCATTGAGGAGGGTGATGGGGCGCAAATCTGGGTCGCGTGGATTGCGAGTCTTTCTTGGGTATCCGTGTGATACCGCCGCTACGGAAAGAGTGCGGGAGGGAAAGACCGTGGAAACAGTGCCTGATCACACGCGACATAATGGGCCAATAATGGGCCAAATTTGGATGTAGAACTTACTGGGGAGGCCATAGGGCCCAGGGGCCGAACCCTTTTCCATTGCATCTAAGGAGTCTTTGATTTCAGAATTCGATGGTGGCGATATTAGAGTGTCAGAAACCGCGTTGGAGTAACGGGGTAAATCTTGTTGGAGGGGGTGCAAAGAACACCCGGTGGCAGAACTTACGCTAGTAGCTGACTGAGCCATACATTCAAAGTGGCGCGTGAAAGCCTGGAAGTCGCGTGAGCCAGTAGTGGCAGGAGCGGAAGGGTGCCGCGTGTGTGCAGGCGAGCCGCACGGAGGGATGAGCGCCCGGCCTGCATACCAGATGACCTCAGAGTGTGCAATGGCCGCTGAGAGTGAAGAGGCGCGCATGATACGCTGGTACCTGTCTACAAGCTCTGCTTGCCATGCACGCAGGACGGGAGAGGGACACGGGTCTCGGTGGGCAATGCGGATTTTCTGCATTAAAACGTTAGCGTCCTGCGTTACAGAGCGCGAAGTGCCCTACTCGACGCACTACAATGGTGACGCCATTGTTCTTTCAGATGATCCCAGTCAGTGAGGTTTGCGCCAATAAGTGATCAGGGCCGTCTGAAAGTCTTGATGGACGCGGCAATCCAGGCGTCAAAGCCTCTGAACCACCGCGTCTCCGCAGGCAGGTGTAGGGTCAGCGCAACCGGGCGGTGGTCACTTATATACACGGGCGTAGGTGGCAGTGGCAGCACCTTGACGCTGCTTACGAAGGCGATTTGGCCGGTAGATACATATGCTCGATCAAGCCGACTGCTCGACGTCGCGTGACACCAAGTATAATCATACCTCCTACCATACGTACGGTCATGCACATAAGTCAGTGAGAACTGTTGTGCGAGACGCTCAAGTTCTCTAGCATTCCAGTTAAACCGGCCTCGACCTGGACCTCGGACGTCAGTGTGGGAGTCTAAGACACAGCTGAAATCTTCTACAAGTACCAAATGTCGAGAATTTAAAAGGTAAATGTCGAGGGAGCGAAAAAATGTGGCAAAGTTTGCGGACACCACCGGCCCCTAGACGCCAACAAATCAGATGCGCAGAGAAAGGAAAGGGCAGTCGAACGGTAGCACGCGTCCGGAGGCATCGAAGGTGATATGGTGATCACGCAGAAGGCTGCGGTTGAAAACAATACCTCCGACGCCAGCCGAACGTGTGCTAGCGAATGAAAAGTAACAATCAATGTTAACTGCGCGTTAGAATGTCAGAACATCTGAGAGCTTCAAAAAGTTAGTTTCCTGTAGAAAACGTAGGTCACAAGATAGTGAACGCAGTGATGCTACCGAGGACTTCTGATTTGGAGCAATTTTTGGAGCATCAAAATTTCCGTTTTGGAGCACTTTGGAGCAGCAAAATTTTCATCTTGGAGCACTTTGGAGCAGATAATTTTGCATCTGGGAGCACTCTGGAGCAGCGAATTTTACATCCTGGAGTGCAATACAGAAGCAGATTGCATTAACATTCAAGCACCTGAGTATTATTATGGGGCTATTATGAAGGCTAGAAATATTTCGATTCTTTGCAAATGTCATGGAAAAAAATCATCTCAGGAACATAGGCTTGCGCACAGGGGGGGGCAGTGGGGGGGCGGCCGCCCCCCCCAATCACCTAAGGGGGGGCGCAAGATCTGCCCCGCACATTGACCCTTCTAGTCACCTAAGAGGGGGGCACCAAACCATACATTGACGTAGTAGGGTGGGGGGGGCGCTGCGATGAACCTTCGCGCCCTCTGATGGGGAACCCTGCACACGCCTATGCTCAGGAGAACTCCATTTTTCACTCGCTAATGAAAAATTAAGGGCTCATGAAGCTGAGTGTTCTGGATTAGCCTCTTCGGCGATTATTTTCGACACTAGCAAATAAACAGAATACCGGATAAAGATAATTGCACTTTACGAAATAACATTCTAAATACATCTATGCGGTTATCAGCAGACATGGCAGACAAACGCCGTGATGTACAGCAGTGCCTCAATGCCAAAGAGCCGCACTGTCCCTGATGCACCCTACATACCAAACTGTCCTCCACCATGTCACCTCTGTGCCATGCGCGAAAGAGCTTCGCTTATCATCATCCACTTCACAGAGTGAAATGGCTCCTCAACTTTTAAAAAAATTTATTGCAATAGCAATTATATGGACACTCTCGGCGGTTTTTGCCGTCGCCGTTGCCGTAATTTTCCTTATAAAGTCCAAATTATTAACAGCACTACGCGCATTCTAGCCGCGGGTAATAGCTCGCGAGCGCTAGCGACGAGCGCGGCTGAAGCGGATATTAAACTAGCCGGCCGTCTGTCTCCGTCGCACGGACAGAGCATGAGATAACATCTTCCCGCGTGCGGGCCTGCCGTCGATTGCTCATCAAACAGAGAGGAAACGCCCCGCCCGTCTTTCGTAAGGAGCATGAAGGGACACCAGGGGAGCGGAAGGGGGGGGAGGGGACCGCGTCGTTCGAAGGGCGCAGTCGCTTGCGCGCGCGCTATCTCAAGGCATCAGGAGACGGCTCGTAAGCTTGCTGTGCTCTCAACGCGTACTTCGCGTTTAGAGAACTCAGAGCAAGAAAACGCTTCGGGTCCTGGAGCGGCCATATTCCCTTAAACCAGCGATTTGTTGAGTTACGCGAGATCGGATCCAAAAGAGTTACCTGCTAGCCTTACTTCGTTTAAAATACAATTTTTGGTATCGCATTCATTGCTTCGCTCTTAAGCGAAACTGAGTTTCTTTAACCGTTAGCTATTGACCCCCGAAAGCGAGGGGTGGACGTCTAACATGGCGTAGCCGCTTCACTGTGGGCCGTCAGCGACGGGCCCGCTACTGACAGCTGCGCATTTGCGGCTGCTCCGACCAGGAGATATGATTTTAATAATGAGATGACATTTTTAAAAAAGCAAGCAAAAAATTCGAATTGGAACCCTAGCACGTGAGCTCGAAAGGGCAGGGCCTTTTAGGGGATATTTACCGCAGAGTGATTACAAACTCGGACGCGCTGGCGGAAGGAATTACGAAAAAGCTGTTTTGGATGAAGATCTATAGATAAAGTATATCTGACGAAAAGTTTCAAGGCGTTTCGCGTGCTCTTCCATAAACGCGAAGCAAGGAAAATTCGATATTGTCCCGTTATCTACTGCGAGCAATCCCAGATTTCATTCCGCGATGTCCGGAAACAGAAGTGACATATATTTTAGCGGCACACATGTAGTTATTACTGAACATTGCTTTCCTTACGTGCCGTGCGACGCTTGAAACGAGCTATCAGCAGCGTTTCTGGAACAGACGACGTCCGTCGATGAATCGCCGTCGCACTTTCTCGCTACCGATAGGCCTAGACGTCACGAGCTTGGGCGGAGAGCGCGTTTTGCTGTCGAGCCGATTTGCAGAACAGAAGCTGCGTCGGCACCGTGCATGGCATCGTGGCTTACTCGGAACGCGCGTGCGAGCGCTATTTATTCAGCGGAATAATTTTTGGTCCATGATTGCGACTTTATTGGCAGCCCCAAGATCGAGCTTCACATGTTCTGACGCGCCGGCGGTGCAATTGCCGGTGATAGACGCCCCCAAACCCGAGACTTTGGCGCAGTTTGGCGCAAATTTCGTCGATAGTATCAGGAAGGCGCAGTAAATACAATTTGGCGCACTTTGGCTCAGTTGGCGAGAGTGGAATCACTGTGAACGCACAAAATTGACATCTTCAGTCTGTTTTTGAGGGTTGCGGAACCATGAACGTTAATTGTAATGACTTTTGTTTAGAAAAAATTCATTCCATCAAAAGAAGCTACGAACACTTTGAAACAGTGTGTATGCAACAACGAAATAACATTCACAAATGACTAAGTGCAATATACATGGAAAGTTTAACAGAAATGTCCAAGTCCACAGGCTGTCCTTAACACATGCTACCAAAGACTAACATACACACAGGCTAGTGAAAGGAACCCACGTGACCGGTATGGCAAATTGAGGCGCCATCTACTGACTGGGATCAGAGTTAAAATCTGCGTTCCGTCTTTTCCCTCCCAACACTCTTCAACCCCCTCTCTGATGGGATCAACTCCCTTTCCTGCGGGAGGCGCGCTTTCCGCCGCCTTGCTGGCGCCGCCGACTTTGAAATCCGTTAGCAAGTTTCGTGTCTGGCGTTGGTGAGGCATGTGTTAGCCGTCGTCGCTCGTCCGTTTCATGGTGCTCGTTCGCTGTGTGCTTGTGTGACGCGATGTTTCACGACTCGCGCTGTTCGTGCATAGTGCTTTGTTGCTCGAATACTTCCAGAACAAGTGCCGGAATATATGTGCCGGCCCCCAAAAGAACGACAGGTGAGCGTGCCCTTTGAGTCGCGGTTTTCATTGTGCCAATTTGAATTCACGTCCATACCGATGTTCTCTGCAGTGAGGCTTCAGTTAATGTTTTCAAAAATGACTGATTTGAAAAGGGCACGATGCTGCGTTTAAATCTTCGAACAAGCAGCGGACATGAAGCCCATGCGACGTAACTATAGTTACAGGTTTACAACTCTCACAGAACCGCGTGCTTGAGTGTGTGCTTTGCATTTGTCTCCAGTTAATTACTCGCCATCGCCTATAACCACGTTTGTAAAACATTAGGTTTGATGTATGAAAACTTGTGCTGCTCTGAGACGAACAAACGAGTTCACTTTTGCACGAGTCGACAGCGCTCTTTATATGATTAAAACTTGCCATTTTCTTCAGGGTGTATTTCGGAACACAACACAGCTGATCGGTGCGCCCAGAGAAAAGCTGAAGAATTGCGGAATCGGAGCACTTCAAGAAGAGATGCCATGAATCATCCCATATCAGCCGTTCACTTTATCCGCGTTTATCATCACTAGTTATATGAATATCAACGTTTTTGGAAATGTAGTCAATAAAGTGCGGCCAATATTAGTTGTGTTATATAGGTTGAGTTCATTTTGAAATCTTTAAAATGATCTTTACATTATTGTTCTATTTTTAGGTATTTCAACTGCTTTCATTGTTTTTGCATTCTAGGAATGTTCAATTTTGTTCTTTATAATAATTTTGTTCAATATCGTGCGCATATATCAGAAGCTGTTCTACAATTTTGTCAGTATAAAAATTGTGTTTTTGAATATGTGCCCTAGTGTTATGTTCTGTTTTTTATTCCACTGTTCTTTAAGTTCTTTGCCGAGAACTTTCGTGTTGTTTAGTCATCATGAACACGTGTATGTTAATCTCCTGTTGATAACTTCTGTTAATCACCTGAGCCTGTATCGCACCACATTTGATGAAAATGTTGATTTTCGGAAACGAGGACAACAAAACGAGACCCAAGATATTTTGTGTTGTGAGTGCAATTCATTCTTTTGCGTTCTGGCACATGCTGCACGACTGCAGTGTTTGCAGAATGCCTGATTGCAAATTGCGCACATTCAAACGCGCAACGAACGCGCGGCGCAGTACGCGCAGCGGATGCAAAAAAAAAAAAAGCGCCCGGCGCGCTGCACGGCGCAGCACGCCGACGAGGGGGTCATAAAAGAAAGGGAGAGGGGGCCCGCGCACGCAAACAAAACAATAAGAAAAAACCCGGTGCGCACGAGGGAGCAAGGAGAGGAGGCGCGGCTGGTGTTAGTGATGCCATGACGACGCATACCGTGTGCGCCGCCATTCTGCCGTTCGAGTCTCTGAATCCCAGCCGCCAGGATATAACTGAAGGGACGTTTGGCGCTGCCAGCGCTGACGTCATGAATTAAGGCGTCCTATGGGAGGTATACGGAGTAACCTCCCCCTGATACACACACTTATCACAATATACACAACTTAGTAAACATGTCAGCATATATGTACAGGAGATGATGCTTCGCTACATCAAATTTTACAATGAGAACAAGACCAAAAGTGCGAGGAGTGATGCTCGAGCCAAAGCATGCATGACATCTCTTACCTCTAAAAAAGCACAGCCACAGTACACCCTCTAACAAACCTTGCGAGATTTACACAAGTATATCGCTAACGTCTGATCTGCAGAAAATGCTAAGGCGACATTGTTAAGTCATTATCCGTGAAAAAGTTCTCTTTCATCTAATGTTTGTTTGAAATGCGTATTGAGAGGGCAACAACGTTGTATTATGGGTTATATTTTGCCTTAAAGACCTTATGAAGGTGTTAATGCAGTGCAGATTGCCTGCATTTTTAGGCATGCTGAAGGACTCACGGTAGGCGAAAATGAAAAATAAAATCAAAATGTTTTTATTGTTTGCTCGGAATGACAGGACATTCCTTAACAATAGTGCTTACCCCATTTTTTTGCGCGCATTTCGATTGAGTGAACACTACTGCTTCTGAGGGGTGGCCCCGTCCGGGCCACCTCGCGCTTACTCCCTGTATATACCTCTAATAAAGTTTTTTCCTCCTCCTACCAGGTTCGGTACACCAATTGACGAGCAACAGCACCCCCTTTTCTGAGGCCGTGCGCAACCTGAGCTTTCTGCCTTAAGCGAATGTCTTATAAACAAAATCTCACGAAAAAAAAAGAACGTAGAGGCGAGCCTAATCCTTGTGTACGGTGCCTGGTAGTGACCCTCGCACGTCGGAATTCGTGTCCCTTGGTGCATTAGTGTGGCGAATTGGGTTTTTTGGTACATAACTTTAAAAAAAATTTCAGCGCAAAACACAGACACACATGCACACACAGAGACAGACATAGACGCAGACACAGAGACGCACACGCACGCACGCGAAGTCTTTTCAAATGTCATAGTTTCCGACTGAAACACTGCTCAACGCTGGATATACCCAGCCCCTCCTCATTTCCATCGCAGAGAGCCTTCTCGAGAAAATGCGCAGTCAACCGTAAACGTGTGAAGCCCGCGCACCGGGCAGGCAGAAGGTAGCTGTGGTAACTTCTTCTGGTTGGCCTCCTTGCTTTTTTTCTCAGTTTATTAACACGAAAGTGTTGCATGCCGAAGTCCACCACGGCTCCAGTGATGTATTTCCGTCACGGATATGACGTTCTAAATTTGTGTACTTTAAGTGTACTTAAATTTGTAAGCATTACGCATAACACTTTCCCTAGCTTTCCAACCTGAGAAACTTGCGACAACAGGCCTAGTGCGCCCCTCCGTGAAGGCACCCAGCCGGTGGGCTCGCTCGATCGGAATGTTATCAAGCTTGAGCACGTCACTGCAAATATCTTTAATCAGGCTCTCAGATTTTTCCCACGTTTCTTTGCGCACATTGTCTGGCACCCCATAAAAAACCAAGTTCAGCCGGCGGCTCCTATTTTCAAGGTCGTCAATCTTAGCCTCTATCTTCCGTTCAGATTTTTCAACTATTTTAATGCGCTCCTCAATTACATTTGATTTTGCTATCACGCTGTCTATTTTCTGTTCTAGCTCGGTTTGCTTCATCACTATTTCCGCAAGTTTTGCAAGCATAGTTGCTTGACCAGTTTCAACATCTGGAAGAATCTTCTCAATGTTCGCCATCTGCTCTCTTTCGGTTAGGTTCATAGGGCCAGGGTTTAGCTCTACGTCTCCCGAGAGTAGCAATAGAGCCTCCCCCAACAAAGAGCAGTCATTAAAAATTAACAGCCAAGCAGAGTCAACCACGAATTTGCAAACAGAGCAAGACAACAGGCACAGCATCGCCTATCAATGGGGCACGACACTCTTACAAGCATCACATTACTTGTGCGGTAACATTTTGCATAATTCCAATAACCAACCTGATACATGAAGCAACGTAAGTTCGTGCCAAGAAGACTGCCGCACCCCAGTTGACAGCTGCTGAGATGCTCCCTTTTATCGGCCTGGTAAGGCGGATCCGGAAGCGTTCCCCGTCGCGCAGCCATGTGGCCGGTCTGCAGCTCAGGCAGGAAGGTATCAGGCATGCCAGCTCGCATCAGTGGACGGCAAGGAGGGGCGCACTGCACATGCGCCACAGCTGCCATCGAGGGCTGCACGGTAGACTCGGTAGCAGCACCGCCGATGAACGCCGCAGCCGCAAGGATACCAGGCAGTACCTGATGCATGAAGCAACGTAAGTTCGTGCCAAGAAGAGTGCCGCACCCCGGCACGCAAAGCAAAATGCACGCAAAGCAAAGGATTTTGAAGGTTTCCTGGCTGACATTGTATATAACCTGCCAGGATCGGTCATCCCACCTAAAACACTCCTGTCATTAAGACGAGGAAAAACGCTCATTACTCGAGAAATCGTAGATGCAAGCGGATTTGCGATCTCGGAGAGGTATGTATAATAAGCGTGCCATCCATACAACTCTCAGATAGAGACGCGGTGTACTTATGCATTTGTAGTTGATTATCTCTGTGTCGGACAGCAAGTATACATGTGTGTAATTTTTAACAATAAATGTCCTTGCAAGTTGAGCCCCCGTCCTTCTCGTTTTGGCTTCGTCCATGCGTTTTTTGCGCTGCAATTTCTCAGAACCCTGGTGTATTCCTTTGGTTAACATTGCGTTTCGCGCGCTGCCGAAACGGATCTCAGGGGCCACGTACAAAGAAGCGCCTGGTAGAGTTCTCCTCCGCCAGTTGCTGCAACGATCCCAGTTGCTCAGAATGTTTCAATGAACTCAATCAATTCCCAAAAACTATCCTGACAGTTACTTGGCCCGCATAATTAGTTACGTTTTGCCACCATATCAAATGTATGTAATATAAGTCTTAAATTAAACCAGAACCGTCATTTCTTTTTAGGAGACATGTTCGGGATATTCATAAAACAGGAAGGAAGTGCTCCCCTGGATATGCTTGGAAGAGGAACGCGAGTGGCCTTCTGTGTTCGTGCCACTGTGAAGGCCATAGGAAGCCGATTTCACGCACAGTGCATTGTCGGGCGGAGCTTCAACCGGGCGCGAGGACAGTGCTGCTATTAATAATATCGCTTATTTGTTTGTTTGTTTGTTTGTTTGTTTATTTATTTATTTATTTTCATACGCCATAGCTCTATTTGTGGGCGGCAGTACATAAAAATATCTACTCATCTATGGAACTGCTTTTGTCGGGGGAGCGATTGAGATCAATGTCATGAATGTGTGGTTTGGCAAAAGAGTTAAATGAGGTAGCTTACGTTGTACCTTACCATAGAAGAGCTGTATGCCGGCGTCTGTAAAGCTCTCGCAGTAGAACTGAAAAACAATCTCTTAAGCACGACAAGTAATTTAGTTAGAGAACCTTACCGGCACAGAAACGTATGCAGCTGTACCTCAACAAAATTATGAAAGAGGCGCTTGACTTACAAGCGATTCAGAGAAATATGGGTACTCTACCATAGGGCACTCTAAATAATGGACTATTGAAAGTACGGTGTGCTGTACTAGTAGAAGCAGTGAACATGGCATAATACTACTGGAGCCAAAGATGTGTCATTTCCTACATCGTGTCAAACGCATCTGCAGTAATGACTACTACAAACCTTGCGAGTTTCACTGAAGTACTTTTACGTCTGTTCAAGAAAAATGCCGGGAGAGCATTATTAAGTCCTTCTACGTTAAAAAGTCCTTTAAATTTAGTTGTCTTTGATCACTTGTCGTTATTGACTAAGTAGACCTACATGAAAGAAAAAAAAAACGTGTGGGTATGCTCTTTATTTTTGTTGAACGATAGGTTATTATAACTGTTTAGAAAAAGTTTATTTACACCTTGCACAAAAACAAAAAATTGATAACATTTCGGCAATTCGGGGTATATCGACACAACTATGTGCCAAATCAAACATCACTGTCTTGCAGTGAACACGTCATTACTCTAATATACATGACTAATATGTGATATGGAGTAAAAAAGAACTTAATGGGATACCGTGAAAATGGATACAATGATACAATAGAAGCACTAAAACACATTGGGTTACAGACGAAAGTTATCAACACAGATCGGGAGGATAGGCACACAAGAGCCTCAACAACGACTCGGCAGGCGCTGTCAAGCACCTGCCGGCGCTGTCAGGCGCTGTCAAGTCGTACCCTTTCGTGTTCGACGTCGACAAAAGGGCACGACCGATGCGGAAGAAACTCGCGCTCCCCTAGGAAGAAGAGGTTCTCAGAGAGGAACGCGAGGACCTTGCGTCTCATTCGCCCCAGTGTCAGCCAGAAATCGCGTCGGCGGCAATTTCCATCCACGGCATCTGTTTCGCCAAAGGCTGAACAGCCCCGCAACTATTAAAAGCGCTGAGAAGCGCACGCGTGGAAATCGGCCGTCGGCCACGAATGGTCGCACACCCTGTCCACGGAAACCTTCATGAACAGTGCGCCAGAAGACGCGTGCTACCGCGCATTCAAGGGTAGCATGACGGTTAGTTTCACCCGCAGTGCAGTTGGGGCACGTGGAGACACGCAGCACTTGTCAACGCTGTAACCAATCTCGAGCGGGGAGTAAGCCCCAGCCCAACCGCCAAACAAAGTCACGGATATGACCTGACAACGCAGCTACAGTTGTTCGTTTCATGGGCGGTTGATTATTGATTGACGGTGCTGGGGAACCGAAGGCAGCAGAAGGGTAGCCATTGAGTCCACCACATTAGCTTCCGTGACCTCTATCTCTGGGCACGTAGCCTCTACACGTCGGTGAAATGGTAGAAGGCCTCGACACAAAAATGATCGTTGAGTTGACTGGGGATTGTGGTGTATAAGGCTAGACGCATCAAGACACGTAGTAATGGCCCAAGGTGGTAACCAACCAGGGCCTGTGGGGGAGTACGGTCACTACTTAGTATTCTCAATAACGTGCGCAGCCACAAGATAGGAGCCGTGGAAGAAACATCGGAGAAAGCAAAGCCGCCATGGTCTCACGGTTGAGCTAATGTCGAACGAGATAATAATTCTGTGCCACCGCACCAGAAAAACGAATTGATGCAACTTAGCACTTTCCGTGAGACGTGGAGCGGGGGTTTTTCGTTTTACAGTACGGTAACCGTGCCAAACTTTTTCTAGATAAACCGATTGAGACAAGTACAGGCGTTCTAAGAGGAGAAATCACAATATTTGGCAACTGTGATCATTTTTGAGAGTTTGTAGAACGATCGACCAGGTGTTGTCATGTACAGCAAATGCATTGAAAGTGACGCCGAGGATCGTAGTGGTAGGAGACCATTCTGAAGGAGACGTGATACCGACACGACCGCTGCGATTGCCAATAAAGAAATCTTGGCTTTTAAAAATTTTAACCTTGCACTTGGGATCATGCCGATATGATGAAATGTACAAAGGGCATCCTCCAGCGACTGTTTATTATGGACATATAGGGTTATGTCATCAGCATATGCAGTGCCATTTACATGCATATCACCAGGTAGGGTTAAGCGTTCCACCTGTGGGTCACCTTCTAAGGCCCTTAAGAAGGGTTCTAATGCAAGGAAAATAGAATTCACGGATAGAACATTATTAAGTAGCTTATTAAGCATTATTAATTAGCTTATTAAGCATTATTAAGTAGTTTATTAAGTAGCTAAGCTCACTGAAACCAATAGCCTTTTCCCGATCTAAGGAAACCAGCAGCCGTTGGGCACATCGACCAGTAGTGTACTGGGCGATGTCGCGCGTTAACCATGTATGGGTGTGAATTCCTCGCCTCGGAATGGAACAAAACTGCTGGGGAGCGATTATTGATGGAAGAGACGGACTGATTCGGCGCAGCAGGATGTTGCCCAAGATTTTTTAATGTATGTACATTAAGAAAGGTAATAGGGCGCCAATTTTCCGGTCGCGTGGACAATGGGTGTTTCTTGGGAACTAGTGTAATACGGCCTCTGCAGAAAGAGTTCGGCAGGTAAAATCTTGGAAATATTTACGAATGACGCGTCACATAAATGGGCCAACGATAGACCAGAACTGTACGTAAAACTCAGCAGGTACTCCGTCAGGCCCGGGGGCCGAACTCTTTTTATTGCGTCCAACACGTCCTTTATTTTGTCATTTAATGGCGGCGATAGGCGAGCGTCGTATGCATTGCTTGTAGGGAATACGCAGGAGCAGGTCCCGGATAACTGACACAGGCAAAAGAGTGAGCCATTGACTGAAAGTGTTGAGTGAACGCCTGAAAGTCGTGTAAACCAGCAGCAGGTGGTGCGGTAGGGTTTGGTGAATGGGCAGGCGAGCGTGGCGGACGTAGTAGAGCTCGGCGTGCACACCTGAACACCTCAGGGTGCACACACGGCCCACGCCTACAGCTCCAGGCCGCAGCCGAGATCATAGAAGGGCGCATGGTACGTTGCCTTGTTCAACGAGCTGATCCGCAGGTTGATAGGCACGTGGAGATCGAGGGAGCGTTTGGACTGTTCGCCAAGTGGGTTACCGTGTCACAAAACCTGCGCAAGCATAACCCCTTTTCGAATGACTCGGATATGCCTTTGAGCACTAAGGGCTTTGTTTTGGTGACCATACGGTTGAAGCTCAGACGCGTCCGACAGCTTGTAAGTCCGCTCCTGAGATGAAGAGCGGCGCGATTCAGGAAGTTTTAAGCGCTGCTGATCCACAAGTTGACACCCGCGTGGAGAGTGAGGGACCTGTCGGACTGCTCGCAACGGATGCTGCGTGTCACAAAACCTGCCCAAGCATTATCGCTCTTATTACGACTCAGATATACTTTTGAGAAAGAAGGGCTTTTGTTTTAGTTACCATACGGGGTCAGCTTTGACGCGTCCGATGGCTTGAGAGTACTCGCCTGAGATGAAGCGCTGCGTGATTTGGGAAGGGTTAAAACCTGCTGACCCACAAGTCGATAGTCGCGACGAATGCGCTGGCGACAAACTTTTCAAGTCACTAGGAACCCCCCTTGCGAGGCTCGTTGAAAAACGGGAGTCCGGCAAAGTGTTGCCTCATTCAGAAGGGTTATATGCTTTCAGCCTGACAGACTGGAATGCCTGTTTGCTGGCTACTCTGTTTTCCTTGCTTTCAGTGCCTTTCGAGGCCACGGGGCCGGACCTTGTTTTTACATTCGGCTCTAAGTACGGATCGTTCTGCTTCCGAAGTATGAACGTTGTTTTTGAGGGCAATCAAGGTTACGCACCCCCCATATCTAGTAGGCACTGCTGTCTTTTGCTTCAGCTGGAAGGAGTGCTTGAGCTATCTCAGGGATGTTCCGCGCAGTTGCGTGCCGCCGGCTGAAATCTGATGGGCAATATTTGCCATGTCGCAAAATCTGAGATGTGTTGTTTGGACCACGATGTTGGGCAAGACAGCGGAAACGCTGCTAGTCTTAGCCGTGTCTGATCAATTTAACACCAATGTAACTTTACATAGGTCTTTTTTGCGTTTTGTGTTCATTTAGCATATTTTATAAATCACTCCCGCTAGTTTCTGTATCGCCTGTAGCACCTGCGTGCCTTAGAGGATGTGACGTTCTCTGGAAATAATGCAAAAACGTTAGCCTATTGATTTTCTTCATGATTAGTGGGTCTGTGTTTCGTATGACTTTTGTTATTTGAACCGTGACTTTCACGAGCGAGAACTTAAGTGTAGTTTTCGAGAAAGTTTTGATTATAGTATGTAGCCTGGCATTTGTCAATGTCAGTTTGGTGCTCTCTGTTTGTTGTGGCTTGAGTTTGGCTGGCTCATTTCCGGCACTTGCAAGTCGTTTCTCAATAACAAAGCTGGGGCTCAGCCTACGTGAGAAACAAAACAAGGGAGCAGGTCAGCGGCCTCTCCGGGGTGCTTTGGTGCTGCATCGCCTTCGAGACCTCCTGGAGCGGCGGATGGGCTGTTATGATCGGATTGCACGGTTTGGCGCCGCTGGAAAGTGGGAATGATTTGACGGCCTCTGCCCTGCTTTCTGCATTGTCAACGTTCTTCGAAGAGCACCTGATACGGCGACGACACAGCAGTCGTGTCCTGAGCCCTTTCAAGCTGTCAGTTTCCCACATCAATAGCCTTGGACATACACGGCCGTGTTTGACGGTTTTATTTCCCGCAAGTGATGAGCTGTTTGCCGTCATGGCTGCTCGGAAAAGGCTGTCACTTGTGTACTACTTTGTTCAGCATTCTGCGAGATGCACCGGACAATTAGCCGAGCGCCTGAGATTCTTCATCGGGCACATTTGCCACACTCCACGGTGCCTTTATGGCTTGGTGACCCGGCCAGGAGCTGGCTGTCGACTGAGCCCGCGCCGCTATCGATGCAAGCAAAGACTGCACCTGACAACACGGCCAGTTTTCAGGGATTACCGCCGCCGCGATGACTTCCCTGTGTGTATCGTGCCCTATTGTGTCGTCTGTTCACCTCCCGGGCGCAGTCCGTCGAGTCGGGAGCCCGCTTCTCTCTTTCCTGGGGTGGGAAGGAGGCGGTGCTTGTCATTTCCCCTTTGGGGGCGGAGATGAAGACTTGTTCATTGGACTGTCCTGTACTCAATGGTTTTCTCGAACAGGGAACCATGGGAAGACCAAGGTTTTATAAGCGCGAGCGTCGAGACGCTCCGAAAACACGCTACCAAATAGTCATGCAAATAAACGTTCTTGCAATCAGCTCCAGCTCCTGAGCTCTACTTCTGCCTAAGGCCTGGCTGCTCCCTGTCCGATGGGCAACGCACGACCACATCAACGGTTAGTTTTCATGTTTCGGTAGTAGCTTGTTGCACTGGTGCTCGCTTGCTCAATCTCAACATCGCCGTCGTCACCTCCTCACCGGCGAGGTGAGGAGGTGTCTCGCAACAGCGGTCCACAACAGCTAGAGGAAACGTTGTGGAGATGCGCTTCGTGGACTAACCCTAACATAACGCAGCTTGCAAAGTGCGGCGTAGTAGCGTACGCTTCCGGGCTCCCCCTCGCGAGGACAGCAGATACTGCTGTCGCGGTGAAACAAAAGATTGCAAAAAAAAGAAAGTCACGAAACGCTTTAATGGCTTTCTTATCTCACACAAGACAATAATAAATTTCGCATGTTGCCATTCATCTACAATGTAATTCTTTTTCGCAATTTACCTGCGCACACGCAATAGTTTTCAGTCGAGCAAATGTGACACTTCGGCGCGAACATGTGGGTGCTATCGACGCGACGCGACAGCGTGACGGAGCCCGTTTGTCGCTGTCGCTGTTCGCCGTCGCTCAACAGTCTCATGGATGCGGTTGGGCCTTCATGACAGCTTTGCGGCACACGTCTTCACGGTCATCGAGCTAGACCTGTTCCCGATCGCCTGCGCGTGCAACACCGTGCATGAGTAAGACTTCTTGCTGTGCGAGTTTGTTGAAATCGACGGGGCACATTTTAGCGCAAACTCGTTTTACAGTCACGTTATGCCGTACCAAATTTCGTGTACATCCCATTAACGAAACGGCCAGGAGAGCACAAAGTCGTGGGCGGCTAGATAGATAGATAGATAGATAGATAGATAGATAGATAGATAGATAGATAGATAGATAGATAGATAGATAGATAGATAGATAGATAGATAGATAGACAGACAGACAGACAGACAGACAGACAGACAGACAGACAGACAGACAGACAGACAGATAGATAGATAGATAGATAGATAGATAGATAGATAGATAGATAGATAGATAGATAGATAGATAGATAGATAGATAGATAGATAGATAGATAGATACCTTCAAAGTCGCAGAAGTTCGCTACGAAATGCTTCGCGTTTAATAAATCCCGACAGCCGAGCGCGTAAATGCCGCGCAGTTCGCATTTCTTTATCGCGTTAATACGCGTACGTGCGCGTGTAGGCAAGGGAAAACTGCTCTATTTCTTTCATCATCAGTTAGTGAACAGCGGTATGCTTCATTCGTGGCTGCGAAAGCGCATGGAATGCGTAAAACATGCGTTATATCGCGTGAAATCAACACCGCGCCGCGCAGCCTCGATCGCGCTGGACCAAATATGGCGGCAAGCAGGACGGCCACGGTACTTTTCCCGTTCCAGTGACTTGAGGTTTTGATAAGGTGATAGTTTCCATGAGCAATTTGGTTCCGACTGTCAACGTGAAGTGACTCCGCGTCCACTAGTGCACCGACGGCGACGCGCATGAGTGGATCGCCAGGAACATGTGAGACAAATAATACGCCATGGATCGCCGACAGGGAAACCCGAAATCCAAAAGCGTGTCGAAAATCTTTGCCATGTTAGCTTCATGATTAGTGGAATCACGCAGATTTGGGCATGTTCGTGTTCCATTGCTGTTTCTAGCGCACACACGAGACAAAAAGAACTAACACCGACGAGTACATTCGCTAACTTCCGACAAATTTATTTTCAAAGCGTCGCACTCATATATATGAGACTGGTGAAAAGCCCGCCCGACCGCACTTGCACATTTCACGTTGGAAACGATGAACACTGCAAAGTCAAAGCCGGCTAAAAAGGAAAAGATTAAGAGAAGATATATACTGCCCTTTCCGCTAGGTCGTTCATGGATTGCGATTAAGATAATTGATTTCTTTTTTTGCTAGACCTACTGATGTTCGACTTACGCACGTGTCCGCCATTCAGTGACATTTACAGCTTGCACTACCTCACGTGTCATTTGCGTGGCGCTCCTTGCTACGACGTAGCAAGCTGTCGTTCATACATTGACGAGTCTGGCCGGTGTTTATTTCCTCCCCCACGTTAGCGGTAGAGCATGCACCACATTGGTGGAGCACTCAACAAAGATATGTCTGTTCTTTGTCGTACAAGCAGCTTCCTTGGCTTTCCGTTAGCTGGCTTTGCACAGACTGGATAGTCTGTTTGTTGCTGTGAACACGCCCTTGACGTTAGCGGTGCTTCCAATCTTCTTAAGCCTGTGTGGTACACCGTGTACATATGACACCACAGCGTACTTTTGTTTCTTTCCCCCCTCGTTTTGTGGCAATTTTGTCAGCGGGTTCAGGCGGCCACGTTTGAAGGTTTTAAGCCCTTGGGCCACTGAAGTGATCACTGGCTGTGGGTACCCAGCATTTTTCAAGCGCTCGGCCTGAGCACGAAACTGCTCTGCAACTTGTGATACAAGGAGCGTCGAAGTGCGTTCGTTGGAGTAATCTTCCCTGTACCCCTCATTACGAGCTTAGAATGACCCGACGAATATGGCAGATATGGCTTATTGGCTGTATGCTCATACGACCGACACACATATGGTTACCTGCTAAACACATCCGTATGATATCTGAGGCTGTTGATTCCCGGTGTTTCATGGGTGATAAGAAGCGTATGAAGACACTGAAGTGATAAGTTGGCTTTCGAATTTTCTGTTTAGGCGGGCAAGATAGAGACCTCTCAGGATGGGCGCAATCCGTGAACTAATGCGAATTCCTTATTCTTGAAGAAAAATATCTCCGTCACATTCAGAAAATATGGCGCGGAAATAGAAAGAAATAAACTCACGAAACCCTGGCCACAATACACAGGCAGTATTTATCAATTTCATTTTATCATAAACAGCATGCATTCTTCAACGCATGAAAGCAGCTCATTATGGAGTAAGGAACAACACAGATCTTTGACGCCGATCAAGAAGGCACGCAAGTTATTGCAAGACTCAGTTTGAAGATAAGTGGTCACTAGCTAAAAATTATTCGTCAAAAACAGATCGTCTATGCTCAGTAACTTCAACCTGTCTTGAATGGAAAGGCGAACAGACTTTTGCCATGTACCTGATTCTGACACGATGATGCGCAAGGACCATTCTGGCTTGTGGGTCTTCACTTAAAAGAACCGTTAAAAAACAATGCTCTTTTACTTCCGATATCACGATCGAGTTTGCTGCGGTTTAGCTTTTGACATAATCTTTTGCTTCGCTCTTTACTTTCTGCAGTGAAACATCATTTTTACTAAAGAATGCACATCCAATAGCTAAATTGGCCTCCACTTTAAAATTCTCATGCAGAAGAACCACAAACCCACCTTCAATGTCTGCAGGAAGGACTTCTCGGCTATTATCTCGAAGAAAAGTTTTGACTTTGGGAGCTTTGCCCGCGATACCGCATCAACGCCTGCCGGAAACACCTTTAAACATCGCTGCCTTCAGCGCACATTGAAACATCTCTGACCAATGTTAACAATTCTGGAGCAGGCAATCTAGGTTCAATGTCAAGTTTGGATCCCTTCTCCATGGTGTTGCTCGGGCCTTTCGCCAATCTCATATATATATATATATATATATATATATATATATATATATATATATATATATATATATATATATATATATATATATATGAGTCAGACGCTTTTAAAATTATTTTTTTGGAAGTTAGGGCCTGTGTTCGTCGGTGTTACTTGTTTTTGTCTCGTGATTGCGCTAGAAACAGCAGCTGAACAACAACATGCCCAAACTTGCGTGACTCCACTAATCATCAAGCTAACATAGGAAATATTTTGGACGCGCTTTTCGGTTTCGGGTTTCCCTGTCCGCGATCCATGCCGTATTATTTGTCTCACGTATTACTCGTGTGCGTCGCCGTCCGTGCGCAGATGGCCGCGGAGGTACTTGACGTTGACGGTCGGAACCACATTGCTGGTCGAAACTATCACCCTATTGAAACCCACGAACACGCGCCCTCGGCTTGCGGATCTGCGCCGTGGCGGGGGGCGAGCGTGCGTTCGAAAACACGCGCGAGCCCAGTCACGTGACGTAAAAAGAAGACCTAATAGCGAACAAGAGCTCCCGGCTGCCGCCATTGGCTCCCTACTCGCTCTCTCTTTTTTTCACTCTCGCGTGCGCTACGGTTCTAGCAATTTATAATAGGCTTCCCAAGCAACGCTTAGCGGCGCTGCTGCTCTTGACAGGCAGGGCCATCTCTGGCAGAAAAATAGATGCTGGAGTGTGAGCAGCGCGCGTTTTCCCTTCTTTTCACCGCGTTGCCGCTCGCTTTTGTGCACGTGCAGAGCTCTCGCGGTGCACTTGCGGCGCCTCACAATGTACCGCTTGTAGTGCGGCTTCAAAAGGATCTTCAAACTTGACTGGCACTTCCGAAAAGCGAACTTGATAAAAGGAGAAAGGGTCGTCAATCATGTTAACGGTGAAGAGCAGACGATCGACGACAACGACGCCCGACTCGAGGCGAAATGCATTTCCCAAGTCGCGATTACACCGTGTAGGACGTATACCTCGAGGTAAGTTTCATTCTGGCATGTTAAAGATGAATAATGGTCCACATGCAATCGGAAATGAAGCCGTACACGCTATCCATGTTTTGCGGTGTGGACTACGAATTATATGATTGTTGTTTTCATATGGCATGCTTACAGTAGCAGCCGTGTACTTTCGTGAACAAGCGTTTGCGGCGTGCGAAAAAAAAATTATACGGCCATGGCACTGTTTCCTGAGAAGGTTAGAGTCAAGTGCTCAGTGCCGCTGGAGAATCACCTGCATATTAGGACGCGAGGCAGCTAGCTGAGCGTTAACTTCTGTGAAGCAAGATGAACTGCTCGCCACATTTTTTCGGCTCTCGCGTCATGTTTGCAGTCTCTTTTTATGATATCGACTTCACAGGCGTGTAAAACCTGCTGCGCGAACGCGGATAGAAAATCGCAAAGTCAGAAGGCGGTTACTTCAAGGTTGCAATTGCAAAGCACGTATTAAGTGCCAGTTATATTTAGCGGCTTAGACATATAAAGTGACAAAAACTAGTGACAGCTGTCCACGCTTGCCGCATTTATTTCTCGTGCGACACGCCCGGGAACCGATACAGTTTCACACGTGAATCGTGCGCCTTGGTGTTGTCTGCCCTGTTGCGGCAGGCCACTAAACCGCAATACTTCGGACCACGCATGCGCCCGCGGGGTCGATTCTGCCGTCTCGGAAATGCGCAGCTTCGCACAGCAAGCCTCTCGGTTCAACGTGCCGAGCTGACGGCCCCCCAGTTACCCGAACCGACAGAAGGATCTAAGATCCCCCCTTTGAATAAAGTTCAACTCGCTCTCTTTCTCACTCTCACGTGGTCTCTCTTGGCGCTTGCGTCTGATCTCCCGCACCGTCTGTTACGAAAAAAATTGGCCGCGTATCTGCGTGCTTCGCTGCAAATGTCGTCTAAAGACGATAGAAGAGGCGCTGCGTGAGATATGGACGCCATCTGGCAATACGTCGGGAAACATGAGTGCTGTGTTGCGGGCTGGTAGTCCCGGCGCAGCAGCAGGCGAAGACAGGCGGTGGCCAACGAGACCGGTGGGGACGCCAACCAGCCCGAACACGTGGTTTGGCGCGATGCGCTGAAGCAGAAGAAACGTCCGCACTCAACGAGTACTCTCCACACACTCTTTTATTTACACGTCGCCTGCGTAAAACAGGAATGCCAGAGCGGCGTCCCATGGCATTCGTACAGTGCAATACAGAACCGAAACCTAAACACAACAATGAGCTCGTGCAGAGGCCACGGAGGAAGGCAAGTGTCAGCGCAGTCGCATTTTCAGCGCAGCTTAAAATGTAGGGTCTTTGGAATTACGTATGTATGCATCTTCTATTAAAGGAACACACCACCTAATACTTACCTAGTGATGTTGCGCCTCAGATATGCGTGATATTTACTTTTTGATCGAGAACGTTCACAAGTATGAACAGCCGCACCAGTTCAAGATGGCTGGCACTTGGGCAAGTGGTTCAACTTTGGCCGAGTGGTTGAATCGAGTGACGTGCCGACAAACAGAAAGACAGACACACCATAACTGCTCCGTTTAAGTATCCCAAGAAATACTATCGTATTTAAAAATCCATCATTAGCAAGTGTTCTCTCTTGTTTAAAAGGCGACACGCCCGTTTTAGGCGTCGTCACTAGGCCAAAGAGAGATTTTAGGATTTAATATTCTGATTCCTATTTTATAGTTCTGCGCTTCTTTCAGTGATGTCTTCTCTTGACTTTCGAATAGGGTCTTGGTTTGAACATTGGCCTCCTAGTTTACAGACAAAAGATAGGGAAGCGTGTGCCACTCTTGTCAGTAAAACGAACGACCTTACTTGAGAACCGTCGTTGAGTTGGCTGCATTCGCAATGCTACAAGGAATATGACCTTCAGGGGCCGCGCGTTGGAAGGCCGTAATACTTTGAATAATTTTCCTAATTGCCGGTAACCGCGATCGCACGTCTGATGATGCAAAGTGCAATGAACACATGTGTGCTTGGATTTTGCATAGACGTTACAGAAGCCTACTTGGTCGAATCTAATCCAGAGTCTACTACGATTACATCATGCTGCCGTGATTTCGATTCCTCTTGAACCCCCAGCAACTGTTATTAGTTAACCGCTCACATTTCCTGCGAAGCACAACCCGCAACGATTCCGATGAAATACTCCAGCGTTTAGATGGTTTGCGCTCTCCCCTACTATAGCGCGTTGTACGCTGAATTGTCAATCATTTTAGGGGCGAAGCGCCTTAGGGTATCGCCTTGTCGGCGTCTCATCTCGTTGACACGGTAAATCAAGTTGTCAAACTATGGTCAAAAACAAGTGTATAATTAGTCAACACCGGTTCAGAATAAACTAACACGATTTAAACGAATGTAAAGTAGTGGAATAATCAGGATTCATTCGCAATTATAGCATAATGTTTTAAAATTCTGTCTCAAACTTGGTTTTAAATGCCAAGTGTTCATCTGTAGAGCAGCATGCTACGTCGCATATTGCGGTGTTTAACACGAAGACAACTTACGGCAAGTCTGCCTCGCAATTAAATTATTAAAAGCGTTTCAATGCCAGAGGGCGCAACCGCCTCAGCAAGGGCGCGATTGCTCCTCGCACCGGCACTTCACCGGCGCCAAATCAGCGCGGGTTGTCTCCGGAAAGTGAACGGCGCGCGTTGTCTCCGGAAACACTCTGTCTGCGTATGGACGCTGAACTGTAAGCTCGGAAGAAGCGAGAACGCGCGCTCGCCCGCGAAAGACAACGCCGTCGCAGGGCCATGAAGCGGAAACACCGGCGCACACTGCATGCTTCGCCCGTCCACAGGTTTCTGGTTAGTGGAGCTGAAACATATGCCAAGCTTCATGACTTCAAAAGCTTTTCTAAACTCTTACCGGCGTATTTCCGAACCAGCCTATGCTTCATTTACTAATCAAATCAGTCATTTGGTTTTCTTGCTTCTATCGGCTTTTCCATTCTCGGAGCGATAGTTTGAAGTGTGTTTCCGTCCATATGTAGCACTGCAATTCCCTGTGCTTCCCATGCGGCCAATTGCACGTTTTGCTTGAATTCGTGGGTGCTTTTTTGTCCGATGCAATGGCGTTGCAGTCGAAGAAATCCGGCCGTATGAGTCTTGTAGAACTTCCTTGTAAAACTGCAACATTCTCTTCACTCATTCAAAATCCGGCGGTGTTGATGTAGTCGCAGTGTCGATGCCAGCGCTCCTGAACACCATTACTCCACGTGTGTTACACCATCATTTATGGCATCAGGTGTCTCCAGGTGTTGAAATATTCAACGTAAACAATACGAAATGCATACTTTTCTATAATCTCGCAAACTTCGTCTCACAAACAAAAGCGTTCGACGAGCTTCTCGAAATTTGTCAACGACACGTTTTTTTCCCAGCTCGCATCGTCACTTTAGCATTGGCACTTTTCGCTAACATTCACTTTATTCAACAAAGCACTAATGGCACGGCGTTATCAATGCTATCCTTCTGCAATTCAAGTAAACATTTTTCCAGCAAAGATATAGAATCGTGCAGCAAAGCCAACCTGAAAACGAAAGCACGTTAAATGTGTTTCATGTCGTCTCTTTCCCACAGCAAGACCACAAGGCAGTGCAGTACAAATCATATTCAGATTATTTTTACCAGAGACGCATGCCTCCTCCATTTTCTGAATGTTTAGGGCAGTGTGTTTTATGTGCGTTCAGTCAGCTCTGGATTCAAATTGTAAAGTGGTGCCCTTTCTGTTATCGCACCCAATATTCCTTGTGATTTCTTTTTTGATCTCCCTAGTAAATATTCACGGCCATCTTTGTTCTCACTTTTCATATGCGATTCACCCTCTCTGTTTTTCGTTGCATTTTATGAAAACTCCTTCAAACTTTCAATGACACAGTACTTGATCGTGAATTTCGCTCAAAATTTTCTCCCTTCAGCAGCTATGCTTTTTAAAATATATATTCGTAGCCAATTATTTATATTCGTTCACATTGTTAATATCCTTTCGTCCAGCCAGAGATTGCAGAACGAAACAGATTACCCGACTGCATAACTAGTAGTAACGAGTTGAATAAATTTCTAACTTTACGACAACATGCCTACCACGCTGTTATATCTGGCGTATTTGTCGTGTGTACTGATAAATTATTGTGCATACTTAGTAAATGTGGCGATCGTATGATGTACATATGTGTTACCCACACCTAATATTGGCGCATTTATTATGTATCAGTATAATTCTTGTGCATGTTGCTGCGCATGATCATTACGTACCGTTTATATTTGCCAAATGTTTTCATCATATGAATTATGCTCCATAAAACTCCAACAAATATCATATATGATCTGTGGTGACGTACTGACGATATGTTTTGTGTACATAAATAAACTAAATAAAATAATAGAAAAAAAACTACAACGTGCAAACAAAGCCGCAAACAGTCCAAGTGTGGGAAGCACACTCCTGCGACGCAGGACGTCGTCGAGAACAAAGAGCGTGCTATTGGGCTGTTCTTCGTTTCGTACATATTAACTAGCGTGCCACTCTCGCGACAACGCTTTTGCGTTTCAAGATGTTTTGGATAGTGTCTCTTGCAATGATCGCAAAAGATACTCCCGCAATTCTTGGAAAACAGCAGCGTACGACGGCAAAAGAGCAAGTGATAGCACCGAACGCTTGCTGATAATTTAGACAAGTTGCAGTGGAGATTCTCCGTGGACATTTAGCAGCTGGCTCGCCAGGTTCTTAAGCTGGGGCAAAGTCCCACGCCGTATGCGCAACCTTAGTTCCAGAGGCGACCACTACAGGCGCAGCTCGGGCGAACAAGAAGTCTTCTTCCTCTTGTTCTTCGAGCACATTGATGATGATATTAACGCAGGCAAAACCACATATAAGATAGCCGACTGTAGCATGCGCACGCTCGCGCGAAGGAGAAGTCTTCTTCCTCTTGTTCTTCGAGAGCCTTGATGATGATAATAACGCAGGCAGAACCACGTATAGCATAGTCAACTGTAGCATGCGGCACTCGCTCCACTCCGGCAGAGCGCTTGGATACTACTAACATGGACGACGAAGACAAGGCCGCGGAGCGGAGGGCTCGCAAGGCAGCAGCAGTGCGGGCACGCCGACAAGACCCTGCGGTGAGATCTTGCGAGGCCGCAGAGAGATGTCAGCGTCGTGCGGATCCCGGGATACAAGCCCGCGAAGCCGAGGCAGCGCGGAAGCGGCGGCAAGAGAAGCTCGAAGAGGTATACGGGCACAGGATGCAGCGTCCAAGCGGCGAAAGCGGTCGCTACCTGAAGTTGGTGGCGCCGACGCGCGCTTCAAGTGCGATTTCCTCGACCACACGTTCGGACACATCTGCGAGGTCTGCGACCGCTTGTGGTTCGACAACAACCTGACCACAATCGCTACTATAACAACGTGTGACGTCTTTATATGGCAGTAGAGGACTTGTACGGAGTATTCACGTTTACTCGATTATCTCCGAGCCAGCTCCTCCAGCACCATTCACTCCGTGGATATGGCGTGATTTTTTTTCTGACCCGCCTTGCTAACTACCGGCCTCGACAAGACCTCAGATTTCCTGCGCACCACTGTATTCGCAGGCGGTTAACCTCTATTCAAAAATAGTTCCCAATTGGGAATTGACCCCTTATATTAAGTGCGACATCGAAGTTCTTTCATCTCTTACCGCAAAGCACACAGTACTTTTATTCTCATAAGATGTTGGCGTATATTTGCATTGGCCTCCGCTCTTCGGTACCAAATGTTGCGAACAACTTGCAGCGTTCATAAAGCATTCGCGTATGACAACTCCAAGTTGTAAGGATTATGAAACGGTGCAACGAAAAAAACACACAACACTGACGACGAGGAAGACACGAAGACAAGCGAGGAAATCTCTTGCCTTCCTAGCTTGTCTTCGTGTCTTTCTCGTTGTGAATGTTGCGTATTTTTTCGTTGCGCTGTTTCATAACCATGAAACCTTACCAACTCGTCCAACTATCAGTGCAACTGTTCAAAGTGTAAGCCATCCGGCGAGGCTATATTGCCATCCTCTTTAGATCACGCGAACGCCACAAGTACGCCTGCACCCACGCTTCCGAAGAGCGCGGCGTTATTATTTTAGTCACAGGAATGTCGAACAGGAGGAGTGAAAGAGAATCTTGCGCGATGACGTGGTAATTGCGCCTTTTTAGGGCGAAAGGCTTAGATTCGTCATAAAAGGGGAAAGGGGACCATCGGCATCGGCGTCACCACGAAGTGATACATAAAATATAAGCATTCGGCTTATCGTGACGCCAGCAATCGCTGAACATTGTGAGGTCGTTATGACGTCATCAGGACATCGTTATGATGTGACATGACGTGACTTAAGATGATCGCGTGCCAACGTTGCTTCGTCAAAAGTCGGTCGATCCCGGAAGCGGGAGTAAACTACGTTAGCTGCCGAAATCATTCGGGGTAGGGAAGGGGGTAGTTACCACAGTCCACTGAGAAGAAAATAAAACTTAGAAGATAACTTTCATCTTCATCTAACTGAGGTGCCCGACTCACTGGAACGATCAGTGCGGCATGAAGGGACTGATCGTCCATCATTCGAATAGACATGAACACACGTGAACAGCAGTCGAGGGGTAAGCAGTCGCTCCTCGACGGCGTTCAGCTTAAGTAGACCTTAGGGCGTCCGAGGTACACGTAACCGTTCGCTGTGCTGAAGCTAGGTAGCTTACCACAGACCAAAGTGTCCTTGCACTTGCCGCAAACTGGTATCCCAGCTGGATTGCCGAGACCCGGATGGTACTCGCGAATCACACCGAAAGCCTTGCTATGCTGATCGTCCGAGCGCCTGCACGACAGCGAGGACACCTGATTGTCGAGCCAGAGTCGATCGCAAACCTCGCCTGTTATGTGCTGCGCGTATTCGTGGTTGAAGCTCCCACTGATGTTAACGATACAACTTCGAATGTAAACTGTGATGTTCTACGATGCATATGTAGTGCGACTTTTAAATGCGAAGCTCTTACGGCGGGGGCTTTGCCCATCCCTCCCGCGGCGTCCATAGCCCCACTGCGCATGCGCGTACCCTCCCCCTCTCTCTCCTCACCTACGCCCCCCCCCCCCTCTCGCGCGCCTTATTCTTTCTTGCGCAACGCCGCGATGAGCGTATCTGCGCGCACGCAATAGTTTTCAAGAGAGCAACCGTGACACTTCGTCGCGACGCGACAGCGTGACGGAGCCCGTTTGTCGCAGTCGCTCAAAAGTCACGTGCATGCTGTTGGGCCTTCATGACAGCATTGCGGCACATGTGTTCACGGTCATCAAGCTATATCTGTTCCCGATCGCCTGCGCGTGCAACACCATGTATGAGTAAAACATGTCGTTCGGAGAGTTCATTGAAATTGGCGGGGTACATTTTAGCGCAAACTATGAAAGAAAGGCACGAGTAAAATGTAGGAGAAAGCAGACCTTTCTGCCCCCGACCTTTCTCCTACTTCTTATTCATGCATTTCTTTCATAGTTTGCGCTAAGATGTAACCCTTCAACACCATGCATGCTCATTTCACTAGTAAGCGTATGTTTTCTGCAGTACATGCAGTCGTAGGAATCTACGAACCTCACTTGCAAACGTTTAGAGATTCGTCAATTTGTCAGCGCTGTCATTGTCAAATGTATCGCTTGGAGGGCAAGACTTTAAATTTTTCAGAACCCTGCATATCTGTAGACGTTTCGACGTGCTATTTCAGCAATAATGTAACTGAAGTCATCGCATAATGCTTGCGTAATTCCGCATTTCACGATCGCATTCTATATATTCTCAACCGCTAGCTTTCGGTATATCATATTACGCACTCGCCAAACCACCGAACTGTATATTGGTCGCAGTCAGTAAAGCTTTCTTTATTTTTTTTTAAATAACCCTGTATATGCATGTCCATGGCCGACTCCCTTGCAGCAAGGGAGTCATCTATTTCATGCAGGAGCGCCGACCAGAGTATTGTGATTATCATTAGGAAAAAAAAGGTAATCAGCGGCTGCCACGCAGAGAGTCAGGTAGACATGACTTTCTAATTTTAAGTGTACTGGAGCCTTCGTCGTTTCATGCTGACTTAAAGATTTCGTTGTTGCAACCGCGTTTCTTTTCGCAGTTGGCTAAAACATGGCAGCATGCGACGCCGAAACAACTGGTGATCAGCAGCAACCTGTAACGCGCTAGTGAGACTTTGATTTAGACTGATCTATCAATTGATGTTTCGGGGAACTTATTTCAAACCTATTCGCTAATTTCCCAGTAAAATAAGACCTCCGATTTGCATCACACAGCTGAATTCTTGGCTTTCGCGCTGATACTGTTATTAAATATCATATTTACTATAACCTTAAATTTCATTGTGTATCTTTACTGCAGCGTTTTGTTTCGCTTTTACTGCCACAGGGTTGTGCAGCTCGGACCCGGGAGCGTATTATGAATTGCTGGCGCAGCCGCGCACACAAGAGGGCAAAAAGAGATAGCGAGGGGGGAGCCAGCGGCGCTAAGCGGCGCCCGCCGCTATTGGTTCTTTTTTCGACGTCACGTGACTGGGCACGCGCGTGCGTTTTCGAACGTACGCTCGCCCTGCGCCACGCCGCAGATGCGCGCGCCGAGAGCGCGTGAGAATAGGTTTCGATAGGGTGATAGTTTCGATGAGCAATGTGGTTCCGACTGTCAATGTGAAGTGCCTCCGCGTCCGCCTGTACACGGACGGAGACGCGCACGAGCGGATCACCAGTAACATGTGAGCCAATTAATATGGCATGGATCGCCGACAGGGAACACCCGAAATCCTAAAGCGCGTTCAAAATCTTTGCCACGTCAGCTTGATGATTAGTGGAATCACGTAGATTTCGTCATGTTCGTGTTCACTTGCTGTGTCTAGCACACACACGAGACAAAAAAAAAAACCGACGAATACAGGCGCTAACTTCCAACAGATTTATTTTCAAAGCGTCGCGCTCATATATATGGGACTGGGGAAAAGCCCGCACGACGGCATTTGTCACATGTCACCATGTCTCTTGAAAGACAGCCGTATAAGCGGCACGTGGGGACTCAGATAAAAGATAACAGATACTATAGTGCACACTAATAATTTCTCTTTCATTACCCCTTTATATCCCAGCGTCCACGTATTCGATCAAAACACATTAGCACATTGTGATGAAGGGTGCCAACGTATTGGCTTAAAAATTGATATGTAATGGTGGCATTACTTCAATATTCCATGAGCACATCTCCATGTGAGAGCTCTTTTGTAACAAATTGCAGACAACGTCGTTTTAGGGGCGAAGCACCTTAGCGTCTCGGCTTGTCGGTGGTGCATCGTCGTCTGATGTCGCCGCGTGCATCGTCGTGACTAATTTGGTTGCTTGCATCCATTTGCTTGAACGCTATAGAGGGCGCCATCGCCACAGCGCTGGCCGTGTGGCGAGAGAACGGATGGCGCGCGTTGACTATGGAAACACACATTCTGCGATAAACGCTGAACTACCAGCTTGCGAGGAATGATAATGCCCCCTCACCCGCGAGAGACAACGCATACGCGGGCAGCGTCTGCTAGCGAGTTTTTAGATGCGAAGTATCTTATGGCGGAGTTCAATCTGGTGGTGGTGGTGGTGGTGGTGTGCGGCGTGACCACCCTTACTGCGCATGCGCATAACATCTCCACTCCCCCTCTCCCCTCCCCCTCTCTACTTCCCCTCTCCCCTTTTGACTTTCCCTCTCCCTCCCCCTCTCCACTTCCCCTTTCCACTCTTCCTCTGAAACGCTGGCTAGACATGCCGAAATTCTCCTGCGCAACGCCGCGATGAGCATCAACGCATGAGCGTCCCCTCCCCCTCTCTCTCCTCTCCTACGCTGCCCCCCTCTCACACGCCTGTCGACTGCGTTCTCCGCTCGCCCTGTGAGAAATAAGAGCCAGGCTAGAGGGAAGACAAGACGCGTGTAGCGGTCCTCTTCGCGTTCCACGACACGAGGTCGGTAGCATGCCCAAAGAACGCCAACGGAACGCGATCGTCCAAGTGCTCCGGCTTCGCATCGCCTCATGGTCCCCTTGAGCGGGAAATGGTGTAATTTTTGACAAAACCGACTGGGGCTGTATCCTCAAACGATCGCAAAAGGCGACAATCGCAAAAGCATGGCCTTTTGTGCGCGCTGATTGGCTATTGAGCAAGAGCGGAAAAAAGTGAGGGCGCCATCAAGTATTTCCGTCGACGTGACGGTGCTCTACGGCCTCCTTACAGGCCTGGAATAAACTAACACACCTTATCACCGTCGGTTGGTGGTGAAGTCTAGCATTTCAGAGACCTAGACGGTAGCTTATAGTATTCAATCGTCGGTCGATGTGCGCAGCATTTTTCACACTGAAGCTTTCAGCGAGCATTAGCTTGGGATGTTTTCAGTACTCGTTCTTTGCCAGCGCGTGTTTTTTCGCAGTTTGAACGTTCCAGGAACATCAACCGTGCGTTGCTCGCGTGGTTTCACGCGCGTCCGCAACACGCTGAGATGTTGAGATCATATCGCTGCAGCATCACACTGCAACTTTACTCTGAGTGCGCCCTGTTAAACTCTCAACAAAAATACATTTCACACAATGATGCGTTCTTTAAATATTATACTATGCAGTAAATAATTGCACAAAAAATCATTGAAAGCACTTTCAACGCGTCCTATATTTCAAGTAGCGAAAGCCAAGCCTGGCCACTGCGTAGAAGTTGGCGTACGCTCGACGACGCCGCACTCCGGTCTCTCTGCGCTTGTACGGTACGCTCACTCCTGTGTTGTGAGATATTCGTAAGTCCAACGGCCAGTGCAACAATGACGTCTCGGGCAACTGCTTTTTCAAATATCGAACGCATCAGAATCTACGTCACCAGACGCGATACTATCGCCTTTCGCGATCGGTTTATTATTTCCTGTATGTATGTGCCATCCACAGTTAAATATTGGTACTTTCTTAGATATTAAAGAAAAGCCTTAGATGCCTCATCAAACACGAAAATTGACCGGCGTCCTGCGGTGAGAGCACGTATAATGCAAACAATCAACATCGCGTAATGACGTCAGCATCTGAAGTCATCATGGCCTCACAGATCGCCACAATTTGTGATGTGACATGATGGCGTCATGACATGACGTCGTCGCTTCGTCAAAGGAGGGCTGATCACGTAGACAGAGGGAAATCATGTCAGGTACAAAAATCTTGCAATGCCTGCGATCCTGGAGCCAGGGGAAAACCCCGTTAGGCACAGAAAGCTTTCGGAAGGGATCGCGGGAGGCTCAATGCATCGATCGTCTGTGCAAAACTAGATGTGGCGCACGAAGCTTGCAATGCCTCCCATGCTGGAAGCAATGCAAAGCCACCTTAGGTGCAGAGAGCTTTCGGAAGTGTGGCGGGGGAGAATCAGTACGTCAGCTGGAGAAGAACAAGAAGACTGCTTTCGCATTCGAGTCGTCTTAGCGAATGCATAAGGGATCCAGTGAGTTTTCAGTATAATTCTTGTCTGTGTTATTTGGTATGACCAACATGTAGTGTATATCACTTATTAATATTTTCACTATATGAGTTACGCTGCGATCAATTACTCCATTGTGAGATCTGTAATCACGTTCTGTCCATTTCTTTTTCTGTAAATTATTTTCACTTGTGTTTTTTTTCGTTTAGCTGGTTTTCCCCCCTCCGACGATAATTACAATTGTAACCGGCAGTATGCGCAAATGAAAAAAAAAACTGGAGGCGACCCTGATCTTCGACTTAGGTGTCTGGTAATGGTACTCGCATCTTGGCGTTGCTGTGTGCGCGAGAATTCCTTGGGGTAACTTTTCTTTTTTTAACGCTGCTAAAGCGGGTCAAAGAGGCCACGCGCGTGGTTCAGACCTGCTCCACCAGGTGGCACAGTAATTTGAGCTGGTCGCAGCAAAACCGTCTGCTCTTTCAATGAACGCTTTCAATTACATTTGACTGACAATTATTCAGTCCTTATCATAAATAAAGTTGAGCAAGTTATCATATGTATGCAATATCACTCTTAACTTGAGCCACAGCAATCGATGCCGTAGTTTTCATTTTATTGATTTGCATTGAAATTAGAAACAGTCTTTTTTAATTTAGCAAGGACCGGAAGTTGCTACTTAAGAAACAATGTCATTCGCTGCTCGTGCCACTTATAAATAACAAAAAAGCAGAAAATAAACCATGCCGATACCCACAGGCGATGACATTCCAGAGAAGGCCACAATGCAGAAAGCGCAATTAGTATATGCGCCTGATACATGACTTCATGTGGAGGGAAGCGAGCACCTCCCATCCGTCGGTTTATGATCACCCAACATGCTGCTGTCCTAACAAGCTCGCCTAACAAGTAGCCCTTCTTCGTTTCACTATGCCTTTGGAAGTGTTTCTCACAATTAAACCAAACACAGCAGCGTACGAGGCCGAATTAAGGGAAGTGGTGATTAGTAGCACGCTACAATCGGAGAATTTTCGGGGTAATTATCGTTAGCCTCTGTATTATTTTGCTTATTGATTTATGTTTTATAAATTGCCCCAAAGCGCTGCTGTGGGAAGGACGTTACAAAGGACGAAAATCTGAAGAATGATTGCATGGTAAACACCTGAGCCTGCAGCACAGTTGTTGCAAGCTCAACTATTACAGGGCATGAATTTCAACACTCGCAAGCGCCGTAAAGCAAACCACTGAGAACATTGAGCGCCACTGCAACGATCGCATGACAGCAGTCTAGGAGATTTTTTTAATCACAAACCTCATTCCGGAAGAATGTTTCGAATCCGTCAAGTACAAGCGGAGTTACAGGGACTTGTTTCATATTCCCAGCGCTGTCTTCTTTCGTCCTGAAGAGCATGCTGAAAGCTACAGTGGGAGCTACAGGCGAGCAGGAAGCTACGTCAACGTGCATAATGACACTAAGTATTTCAGACAAAGGTAGTTGGCTCACGTGTTCACGTGAACCTATACCACATATCGGCAGCCGTTTCTGACAACTGTTCAAACTAAATATTGGAAAGTTATGACCACGCTCGAATTCATTATAAAATCGATAAAGGCATCATTTGGTTCATCGGCATCATAAATTGTACAGCAATGACCCAAAAAAGCTTTCGTAGAATTGTACTTGCCGCAAACTCACGCCTCTGCTCGTCAACGTCCGCAAGGGCGGCCCGGGCATGGAACAGCCCATGTCCGGGCGACGCATGCCAGGTAGACGAAAACGTGAAGCTATGAGAAGTTACCGATATGCAAAGGTGTGGAGAAATATTGCAGTCATTGCGCGAGGAGGCCGAACAAATAACTTGCGAGAAGACGAACACATGCACCTGTCGCAAAAACCACGAGATAATGAAAGCTACCTCAGTAGTGTGCCTGTGGGAGCTTTTACAGAAACTTTAAAGCCAGTGCCCTCCATAAGGCTAGGATCGTGAATAGTACAGTTAGGTGTTCCAACGCTATAGCATTGGAGCGGACGCTACATGACCGCTTTGTGCCAAAATTAGAAAGAATCACCGCTTCAAACTCTGTTACTTCAGGAAAAATATCCTTAAAATAGGGTTAATGGAAGCTTATCTTACATAGATCGTACTGATAACAACAATATATCCTTTGGGTACCTCCCAACGAATTGAAATTTCTTCGTTAGATCACGAACTTCGTAAAAGTGGGTATGCTCGATCGAGTTTGAATTCTGTGTTCAAGAAATGTTGCGGGGCTTTGTTGAATACGACGGTATTCGACCAAACGACGAAACAAAGGTACTTTGACCCTATCTCCCTGTCTAGCCGGTCAGGTTTTGCTGCTCTCATCATTCCGATAAATCTGTTTATTATTCAAAAACAAGGCATGGCATTACGTGTGTACAGCACAAACATGAATGATACATCATGGCATGCATGTCATATGTACTACGCAAACACATACATGATAAGCAGCTGTCTTTAAGTCATAGTGGCCACTTGATTGATTTGCCTCATACCACCCCACTGAATCCAGCTGAAGCCTCGTGTTCTTTCCTGATGTTTGCGAAGTTTCCATGGGTTGAGCAGAAGTGTCTTGGAAAAGAAGAGGTCAAACATTTACAGTACTACATCCGGTACTATGCGAGGGCTGTATGCAGCTCTCCTTACACTGACAGTGCTCGCCAACTAAGCCTGTGTTTAGAAGAAATCGCGAATGCTTTACTATCGGACAGCTGCATGGAGCTGTCCTTAACAATATGCCTATCTAAGGTTCCGTGTGTTTAGAAAAATTTATTATCACAGACGGTTAACATCAATAACAATTAAATGTAACATTTCATTGCTAGACATACGTTTACGAGAATGACAAAACAAACTTCAGTTACGTGGAAACAAAACAGGAAACACAACCACGGCGACATTGCTGCACAAATGGAGCCATTCAGTTAGAAACGCTATACTCCATCCTTATC
>NW_023616215.1:0-40001 GCF_013339695.2 Rhipicephalus sanguineus
CGCTGGAGGAAAAGCGCCCCACAGCGCACATGATTAGAATCTCGTTCTACCATGGCGCTGCCATTGCCTCCAATACTCTACCGTGAGAGCATTTCCATCTCCTCAGACGCGTGCTAGACTTGATGGTGGAAATATGCATTTATCTTAATTAGTGATAGTGAGCTCACGTGAAGTAGTTACAAATCCGTGTTAACAGGAAGTGCAGGCGACGACGCACTGCAACTCACAGCTCAGCCAGAAAACGCGCAATCAGCCATTATTTCGAACTCAAATAGATAATGGCGCAATCTAGAAAAAGGGCCTGCAAACTCATTTTCCTGCACCTCGATTTTCGCATACACTAAATTGCCTAAATGATCTCGAATATTTTCCAGGTTTTTCTAAATGAACTTTAAACACTGTCCGCATGTTTCTGCTTCGTCGAAATGCCAGTGTTTGATGTATATTGCCAGTATTACTAACATTGAGTAGTGTAAATTTTTTGCCGATCTGTAAATATTTGTAAGGATAACAGTGACAATGGTATGGTAAAGGCAGTAAACTTGTGGTCGGTGCTCTCTCGGCCCAGCTTTTGCTTTAGAGCCTGTACTGACACTATGAAGTGGTGTGTGCGCCCTTGGCGTATTACTGTGCTTTCTGTCTTGCTTCCTTTCTTTCTTGCTTGCTTGCTTTCTTGCTATATTTCTTTCTTTCGGTGGAATTGTCCTATCACCCCCAAACTGTTTTCTTCTTCCATGCAGCGAATCAGGCCTTGATTCACGTGCATAGCATCGCCACACTTCAGTTCATAGAAACAATTACGGTTATGCGTTCATATCCAGGCACTGATGAAATGTGGCAACGTGAAATCACAAGTGACCACGATAAAAGATGAGATTGCAGTGTCCAAAATGGCACATCGCCTTCAAACCCCCGATCAACAGAGCATCGAGTAGGGGGAAACAGCGCATACAAATACGAATGTGACTGACGCATTTTCGAGAGCCGCAGTTCTGTGCGCACGCCGGCGCAGGTTTTTTTTTTTCCCCGTACGACGCCGCTACTAAAGTGTGCAATAAAAGAGGTTCGCTTAAAGCGATTTCTCCAGTATTGCTGGATATGTAAAAAGAGGTTGTGATTTTGGAGAAGCCAGAATATTTGGATGCCGAAATGCTCTGAAAAGGAAAGCAGTTTTTTTTTTTTTTTGAAGTCTACAGACCAGTACTGCTATCAGGTGTTTATTACATAAAATTTGCAAAATTACTATCAGATCCTTTGCATTTTCTAATATCGATCCTCATATGGTCTCATCAGACGCCAGGAATTGGGGCCAGGTTATGAAAGAAGAATATACACGTCGCTCGTACAGTTCTTCTGTACTCCTATGGTTGCCAAAAGCAGCTTCCAATGTTAAAGGTCGACCTCACGAAGGCTATTATTCGTGGTAGTTACAGTGAAACCTCGGTGATACGATCACAGCTCGTACGAATGTCGGGGGGATACGAATTTTTTGTTGGTCCCGTCCAAGGCCCATTGGTCTGCAATATAATGGAGTACGGTTGTTGTGAACCGATTTTCACTCAGCGACGCTTGATACGAGCGTACGCTACCGCTCAGATACGAAGAGGTGCCGTCCGCGTTGTCGCGGAAGACGCGACAAGCACGTGCGAGCGCGGGAACGCAAGCGTGGGCATGCGCGCCGCACCGCCAAATCGTCAGAATCACAGTGTAAGAAAACACTTTTCTTACGGTCAGAATAAACTTTCAGAGTCCTGTCATGGCCTCTGAGATTGTGTGCGCGAATCTTTGAGGCTCTTATGTGGCTCCGTGTGCCTTCGCGTTTAGATTACAGAGGGCATTAGCGCCATGCTTTTTTTTCACACTCTTAGACCTGCGCTGCTATCGTTGTACTGTGTTTACACGTGCCTGTCTCGTGCATCAGACATCCTATGAAAGGTGGACGAGAACCGAAGGAAGGCGAGGACGGACTTAGCGAAGGAATCAAGCCTCACAACTTCAACATGCGCGACCGTTGAGGTCGCACTTGTGCGGGGACGGCCGTAAATCTCCCAAAAAACATCACCAACACCTCAACGATAACAAAATGTATACACATGACCGTAGTTCTGTAATTTTGTGGCCTTGAATCATCGCGTCAAAGTGCTTCTTACGTTACTTTCGCTGCATGGCTCCGGTGTCATGCAAAAAAAGTATATTAAAATTTGGAAGGGGCTACTGCTGTCGCGGGTCACAACGCACCTGGTTCATTAAATAAATACGCGCGTACGGGCCCTATATTTACTAGTGCTGGTATGATTGCCGACATCTAAAAACTTAACTGACAATCATTCAGAGTTCTTCCTGACGTTGATGCGGCCATGAAAAACAATAAATGAAAATGTACGCTATTTTCGCATGCTAATCTCCCATTTCTGGTGATACGAATATCGGATGATACGAATATTTTTGGTGGTCCCGTGAGATTCGTATCGCCGAGGTTTCACTATTCGTTGATTTTTTGCTGTTGTGGAACATGCTGTTCTGGCCAATGTGGGCTCCTGTTTTGCTTCAGGGTATGAGACCTTGTTCTATTATTTGGCGACTCGCCAAATTCATAATGGTCACCTCTGAAAATTTTATTTTGGGAATCAAGGCTGTCCAACATCTCCACTTCTATTCGCTTCCAAATTGCGAATATATGTTTGAACCATACGAATGCCTCCAATTTTCGTTCACCGCGGTTAGTAGTCGCGAAACCGCAACATGTATGTCAACAGCGCTAATGGGTCTACATCGATATCTACATCTGCAGGCACCCCGGGGCAATAGCTAACAAGAACAAAGCAATAAACATCCTACGAGGGCCTTCTCAATGTTTTAAAACAATTGATGGTATTCGATTAAAAAACGTTCTTCCCACTAAATCATTTGTGTTTGGAAGTGAAGGAGACTTTATTGCGGTAATGGAATGAAATTTTTAGCGTTTTTTTTTCGTCAAATAAAAGAGTGCAGGTGCTCGAGGACCTATAAAACATTAAGGTAAGCGTGAGTTCGCAGTCAATAATTCGTTCATCAGTGGTGCTTCGCCCAAGCGGTGCTTCGTCTTCCCCCAATACCATGCTACAGAAACAGCTCAAGCTATTCAAGTTCGAACACGATGTACTCAGTCGGTATATTCTTCACGCGGAAGGCCATCGATGGGTTGCCGTCGTACCACGCGCTCTTCGCGCTGAAGTTCTGCGAGCTTTACACGACGAATCAACTTCAGGCCACTTTGGTTACCACACAACTCACGAGTGCATCCATCGTCGATTGCTGTGGTCAGGTCTTTCCACGTGCACATCTAAATATATTGCCTCGTGCGCACTTTGTCAACACCACAAGCGGCCTACTACTGCCCCAGTCGGGACCCTCCAACCACTTCCTTGCCCAGCAGAGCCGTTCTCTGTCGTTTGAATTGACCTCTTCGGGCCCCTGCCTACTACCTCAGACGTCAAGAGATGTATCGTCAGCGCTGTTGATCACTTGACCCAGTACGCTGAGACGGCCTAGATCACTTGAGGGACTGCTTCTGAAGTAGCAATCTTCTTGAAAGCTATCTGCCTACGTCACGGTGCCCCTCACGTTCTTTTGAGCGACTGTGGCAAGGCATTTCTATCAAGCACACTCAGTGAAGCTCTCCAAGTGTCAAACACAGTGCACAAGACAACGTCTAGCTACCACCTACAAACCAATGGTTTAACGCAGACATTTTATCGCACGCTGTGCAACATGCTGTCCATGTATATCCAAACTGACCATCGTAACGTGCATGCGATCCTGCCATTCGTAACATTTGCGTACAGTGCGTTCGTTCAACGGTCGACGGGTTACTCGCCGTTTTTCTTAGTATACGGACGCCAACCAACCTCATCACTCGACGTCTCGTTCTTCTCTGGCCTCTTCAAATCTGAGCAATTTATTTGCGGCCAGTTTCTGTCCCGTGTCGCCCAATGCCGTCGTCGCGCCCGTATAAACACCAAAGCTATCCAAGAAGATCGCAAACATCGTTACGATGTCACTGACCGCGTCGTTTTCTATCACCCAAGCGACGGCGTACTCCTATGGAGGCCTGCACGAACACCTTGCTAGTGTGAAAAGCTTGAGTCTCGCTTTATTGTCCCTAGAAATTTATAGGCCACACCTCGCCGGTGAACTACCGTGTCACACCTGTCCATACCCCCACTGATCAACGCTACCGCGGCACAGAGGTCGTGCACGTTTCGCGTCTCTGCGTTCCACAGTGTAATTCGCGGCCAGGCTGACCACTTCAGTCAACGGGGCAAATTAGCCCTTGCGGCCCTGGCGGTGTCAGTTGACACCATCACACAACGTTTCTCTAACACCTCGGAAATGAAACCAAGACTGTCCATTCTTGGGGGAATACTTCTTCAATGATCCCCACTGCGATTGATACCAACATTGTGATATGCTTGCGGAGCTGGGATCCGCAAAGAAGAAGCTTGACCGAAGTCATGGGTGACGCCGAGGCGGGTACGCTGAGGCGGGTAAGCGCCATTTTCGGGCCGACGTACCCAAGCTGCTTCGATGAGTATCACATTGAAAAATTAGCGGTGTTTCATATTTTGTATACTCTTGTTAGTAGCAAGGAAAAAAAGTCATTTTTCTCATTTCACAGCTACTGAGCCCTGATGACCTAATTTGATATCGTGTCTGTAAATACATTAATACTTGCACCATTGGCTCAATTTTTTGTTTGTGGTCTTCTGAGGTCATAACTATTACGAAAAAAACGCACAAAAGACTATCCGACCAAAATAAAAAATCCAGGGTTGAAAGCCCTATTTAGGAATTTATCTTCCTCATTTGTAAAAAATCATTATCAGTCATTCGCTCGGGCGTCTTCTTCGTCGGCGCCATCTTGCTTTTCGTGGAATAAAGCTTTGGCTCAACCATATTATTTCACATCTTTTTAAAAGGTAGTTTCGGTTCATACAGACTCAACCATATCATTTCACACCTTTTTAAAAGGTACTTTCGGTTCATACAGTACCCTGAGGTCGCGGCATGGTATAAGCTTCTCGTCACGTGCTAGCGCAATATATTGTGACCTTTCCATGGCCGCCTCCCTCCGTGGCCTCGTCGGTGACGCACAAGCCGTCATTTAATATGTTTGGGTATCTGACGGCATCAATGAGCCATGCTGGCGCGCGAACTAACCACAATTCATACTGTAGTGTGAAGTCACGCTCGTTTCGGTGTCATTAGGAACGCCATACGAAAATTGACTTTAATGCGAAAATAAAATATATTACCCGCATTTTCTTGAGCTTCACACTTGCTGAGAGCCGTCTCTGTTTACAAGAGATCTGTATGGCGGAGTAAAGTCAGCTTCCAAAATGGGTGTCAGTACACGCGGGCGTAAGCTTGTTCTAATGGGCCTATGCGTGTACTTTGTAAGGTGCATTTTCCCGCATTCGCATTTGCCGTCAAGCCCAATGCTAACCGCGATGGCGATATTATCGCCGATGTGTCACGATATACCCTGCACAAATGTTTCAACATTTTTTGGGCACGTCGTTCACAGCCTGGCCTTTGATACCGAACTGGCCTCCGCCGTGGGACATGTGCCGTGTGCTAAAAGCTTCGCTCGTAATTCACATCGACAGGTTGGAATGGCTGCTCAAATTTTTTGAAATGCCCTTCAAGCGAGCCGGCGATTGAAGACCGGCAGTTACCGTGTGTGGAAGGTATCTCCGCAAGGTGCCAGTGCTCGTGCAACGGGGAAATTCTGATCTAGGGGTGCAGTCTCCTCGGATCATTTTCGCACACCCTTCCAATCTGAGACTGTGCATCTTTTTATTTATTTATTTATTTATTTATTTATTTATTTATTTATTTATCTACTCGCGAACTTCATGCAACACCGAATTAGCATAACTGCCTAGGTGTGCACAAAAAGTCGACATAGTTAAATGATATTTCTGTGATAGAACTTGGTAACAATCATGGATAGTATAAGAATAACAGCCTACCACTAAAGTTTTAGCACAATATGGAAATAAAAAAGATATATAAAAGATGTAATACACATGTCGCAGTCACAACAATAAGAAAATATCACTGTGCTCATTTAAGCCTACTATATTTTCAGGAAGTTGATTCCACACTCTAATTATCGAGTGGTTCTCAAGGTGTATTCTTGTTCGTTATGCGTGAGTTGACATATTTTAATACGATATGTTCGCGCCATTAGGTAATCCGCTTCATTAATTCATGTTTTAATATATTATGTGCTGTATGAAAGATTTCATTCCTGTTTCGTCTTCTACAGAATAGTGTTTCCCTGCCTAATGTAGGCTTTTTAGAAGCGAAGCTCCTTAAGGCGGCACTCGTTCGTCCCTCGTAGTCGTAGTAGTCGTAGTGCGTAACCAGTCTAACGGTTTGACCTCCAAGGTGGTGCCGGTGGGAGATTTTTCCTGTGCGTTGTTGAACAATAAAAAATTCGCAGCGTGCTCGTTAACTAAAAGGCGAATTCTTCTGTCTCTCATTCCCCATTAACAGCCATTGACATGTTCCAGTAGGAAACGTTAGCAGAAGTAGAAGTGTAAGTGTTAGCTAAAAGCCGACTTCTTCTGTCTCTCATTCCCATTAGCAGCCATTGTTTACCTCCAAGGTAGTGCCTGGTGAGATTTCTCGTGTGCGTGATTAAACAATAAAACTTTTGTTCAAAACGCCGTTGATTGATGAAATAAACCAACGAAAGACGCCAGATGTTTCTAAAGCAAAACGAAAAGACGCCAGCTGCTTAACGAAAGACGCCAGATGTTTTCTAAAGCAATGGTTTTCTAAACATTGAAAATTCACAGCGTACATTTAAAATTAAAGTGAGCTGCAAGTCGTCATAACTCACCGAACCTTTAGTATAAACGCGCCGATCTCACGTCGGTGATGATGTACTGGGCAGAATTCACGGAATATTCACGGTTTACCGATGAACCTCCGCAGCTTCGCCCACTCATCATCATTCACTCCGTGGATATGCTGTGATTTTTTTTCCAAGATTCTAGCAAATCAATTCTATGTATTGCTGACGAATGGGAATGCTTGGTTTTGAATATTTTTTCTTGTTTCTGCAAGGCGGTTAAACCTAGTATAGTATTTATCTTACATATAGGAAGTGAAGAGTCTCCTTTACCTCGAAATAAAATTTCTGCGAATCAAAAATGCCGCGCAATAAAACTTCTGCGAATCAAAAATGCCTGACTAGCCATTTTCCCTTTTCAAGAGAAAATCACAAATTTAAAAACGCCCCCCTTTTATATGCATGTATTTTGTATTTAAAAGCTTTAGAAATGTCATGAAAGTTTCAGTAATATTGGAGAGGCGAATAACTAACCCGGTCGCCCTCCGGACTCACATAAGTGGATACAAAGGCCGTTTCACCGATCCTTATTACAAATCATGAGAATTTCATTTGAAAATGAAACTATCGCAACGTCATTTAGTCTCATGACGTGTCGAGAAAAAAAAGACTAGTAGTGCGGGGCGCGTATCAGACGCTCCAAAAGCTGCAACAGGCGCTATTTGTTGTTGCTCCTAAACATATTGCGAGGAGATGAACTGTCAACGAGCCGTGTTAAATGGGGACACCAACATTCGATCCATTCCCCGTGGAGCAAAAGCATGCATAACGTGATTGTGTCCTTCAAGAGTATATTTCAGGCTCCAGTGGTACATTGCTTGTGGACGGGTGTACGTCAGCGAGAATATCCCTGTTTCTTGTTTTGATCATCATCAAAGGAAGGAAAAAGCAATTGTCAATAAATTTAGCGGACGTGCTTAATATACTGAAGCGCTTCTCTAAACGAAATAACACACCCCTTTTCGGAAGCCCGCATCATGATAAAAACACGCACACAGGCATTAATGACCTGCTCAACGGGAAAAAAGTCGTCGTGGGTGAAAGCTTCAAACAAACAAGCATAGCGTAAGTTCATGCTCTTGTCGTATGCGCATATTTCTAAAGCACGTTGTTTTCTGTCATGACAGGCATTTGGGAGCATGTGCACATAGCGCCATCTATCGCCGGTGGCAGCGGCGGTTGGCTGTAATTGAAGGAAAAACGGGCGGGAAAAAATCATATCTGACGAAAAAAACTAGTCATCAAAAATGACTTCAGGTTCTATTGAGCTGAGACCTGCTTTGACATCCTGGTAACATTGCCGTGTCACTGCAAATCGTGTGGCTTCCTTGAGCGTTTAATAGTATTAATACTTTACAGTAAGTCCCCATCTACTGTTTGCGATTTTATTTCTTGCTTTCAAGCTGGTCTTCTCACTGAAGATTTCCAAGAAGTCGCCGGCGCCCATATGGTTATCGCGATGAGAGAGAACCATTTGCACTGGTGGTGTGAATTATGTACAAGTCGTTTCCTCGTAATTGTTTGCGAAAGTAGAAATATTGCGAAACGCACCTCTGTCTTCGTTTCTTCCTGTTCGATAATTACACATCAACTAATGAACAATCGCTCGTCCTTGCTTAAAACTTCGATGTCTACATGCTTCAACGCATCGGCACCATCACTGGTTTCAGGTGGGAGGAGACCACGAAAAGGACACCGGAAAGTTAAGAGCAGCAACGAACGAAAATCCTTTCACGGGGTGAGCTTTGTCACAAAGCAAAATATATTGGACATAAAAAGAAAAGAAATTGATATTATGTTTTCTATTCTGTTTCGTAATCGACAAAGGTCTACTTCCGAGCGCTACATGAAGCTGTGTAGAGAAATAGTATGTGCTTACGTTCAGCAAAGTTGGCTGTGCTGCCACATAAACCCGTCGTTTAAGTAGAGAACAAATAATAAACAACTTAGTCCGTTTTCGGCACTTAACGCGCAGCAGAAGACAAGGACTAAGCGATAACCAATGAAGACAGGCTCAATGCCACTGTCGCTTCGTCGCTTTTAACTTTGTTCTTGTGTCCTGCGCTGGATGATAAAATCAAATATACGAACATTACCAAGCGTATATTGTTTCATTTTAAATACTATGCAATCTATTACGGGTCTGCAGTAAGCTGCCTTGCTACACTGGAATATTGACTTTTGCAAGTATACGTTTTCCTTTTGTTTACAGAAATGGTTGCTGGTTTAGAGAACTGCGTGTTCACCACGGGGAAGAGCGCATGGCTGAGCACCGCCAATGGAGCCGAATGAATAGGAATGGCACAAGGCTGGTCTTCCATTTCAGAAGTAATTGTGGCGCAGGTTTGTTGGATAACTTTTTGCTCAGATCATGCGTTTAATTTGAACGCCCTCTCGTCTATGACAAACAACGAAGCTATTTTCCTTAGGAAACGCGAAACCTTATTTAAAACGCTGAACTGTTACCACTAGGCGCTGCGGCAAGGCTGAGACTACCACTACAAACGCTGCCCGCTTGCACCTGGGACTGTTACTGAATCGGGGCACTTGTGCTGCAGAAAGGGCATGTGCGGCCACCGCCTGTGCGGCTTAGCTGGAAAAGTTGCGCTGCAGATTCGCTCGCCTTGTGCTGTTTCTGAGAGCCTCAAGTTGCCAACGGCCCCATTGCCACGGTCCAGGGCTCAAATATTACGACCTTAAAGTAGGGCTGTTCGACATCGAAGGCGAGAGGGAAGAAGGGGATAAAGGAAAAATACAGGATATTTTACCCCACCGCGTAAATGGAGGCAAGAGTCACCTATAGACGCTAATGGAAAAACTCCTAATAGGGCCCATGCATTAGAACCTCGGACCGCAAGGGCGGGGCAATTCGCGCCATTTCACTACCGTGCGAGCATTACCAGCCCCTGAGACGCGTGCTAGGGTTGACAGTGGTATTCAGTTTCCCTCGAAATAATGAAGGTGAGCTCACGTGTAGTAGCTAGCAAATACGCGTCATCGCAAACCGCAGATCACAACGCACTACGACTCACAACTCAGTCAGTAGACGCGGCATTGGCCACGATGTCGAACTCGAAGTGCCTTCAAACGCATCTCCCTGCGCCGCGAGTTGGGCGCATAGTAAAGTGCCGAATTGGCTTGAATCTTTGCTATAATTCTTCTAAGTGAACATAAAACACTGTCTGCTTGTTCTTAATTTGTCAACATGTCCGTCTTTCATTTATATTGCCAACAACATTGAATAGCGCTACTTTTAGCCGATCTCTAAACAAGTGAAAAAGCAGCAGTGACAGTGATAGGGTAATCGCGGTGTTATTTTAATCTGCATTCTATCGGCCCAGCTTTTTCTCTAAAGTATGTACTAACTGTAAGATTTCGCGCGTGCGCACCTCAGGTATTACTTTTCTTTCTTTCTTTCTTTTTTCTTTCTCTCTTTCTTTCTTTCTTTCTTTCTTTCTTTCTTTCTTTCTTTCTTTCTTTCTTTCTTACAATGATATGCATCCTGCTAGCTGTTTCCTTCTGCTGTGCCAGAAATTGGACTTTCATCCAAGTGCTTAGCAGCCCAACACTTCAGTTGCTACAAACAATGATGGTCATGCTTTCACATCCTGCTAATAATAAAACGTGGGAACCTGATATGACAAGTAATAAAAGATGGGATTGCCATAATAAAAATGACTGCTCACCGGGCAGCCCACGATCAATAAATACGAAACAACAGGAAAATAAGAGACCGATTATCGCGTCCATGAAGGCCACATTACTCCATGCTCGCCGGAGCCCTTTTTTCGCGTACGACGCCGCCCGGGAAAGTTGTTAGTCTTAATAACTTCTCTTAAAGGTCTTGCCGCCATATTGCTACATATTTAAAGCTAACTAGTAAGACTTGGATATGCGCCCCCGTTCTTTTTGCAGGAGCCATATTGTTTTGTTGCCCAAAGGCTCTGAAAAGGAAAAACTTCGTTCTTTTGAGTGCAACAGACTAATATCGCTGCCACATGTTTCTCAGATCAACTTTGCAAGGTATTTGTCAAATCAGTTGCATTTTGTGATATTGATCCTCATTGGTTCTAATCAGACGTGTGGAAATAGGGACCACTTCATTCAAAACTGTAGGGAGGTCCTATTCGCATCTTCAACTACACAAATCAGATGCTTGAAAGGCCGAGATTCAGCGTTACAGCGGCTAATTGCTGCCGTTGACGTGCGGCTTTCAGCAGTATATATAAAGACTGGCTGGTCGAGTAGTTTGATGTTGATTATCAGACGAATACTGATGTCATATTGCGTTGCGAATGATAAGTTCTTTCGATGCAGTTATACGCACTCCATTCATGACTTTCAATCACACACTTCAGAGAAAGCTCACGCGCTCGCGCTCGACAGATGAATGTGTCCAGCGTATTCGTACGACCGTCGCCAAAACTGAAGCTAGATATGTGTAGGGAACAGAAGAGAATACTGTTGTGAAAATATTCGATAAATTTCAACTTCGACATTTCGCCCTCTAATATATCATATACGAAGTCCACCCAGCGCGTCTATTTTTTTTCCCAATGTGCCCCCAGTGTTCCCAGTGAGCGGGCGCACACTTCACAGCGTGGCCAGTGCCTCCCAGTTCGCTGTAAGACACTGGACCACAGTGTATAGTATTCCCAGTGTTTTTCGGCGCGCTGGGCGGCACTGGCCAAGCACTACAGTCTGTCCCAGTGTCTCTCAGCGCACTGTAGTACACCGCGACACACTGTACAGAGGTTTCCAGAGCCACCCAGTGCGCTGAGAGGCACTGGGAGGCATTGGAAACGCTGTTTTTACGATAGGCGTGCGTGTGCGTGCGTGTGTGCATGTGTGTGTGTGGGGGGGGGGGCGGCGTGTGCGCTAGCGTCCGTCTGGGCCTTTATCATTCATTATTTCATGATTTGCGCTGTGTCGTCGCCTTTCTTTTCTTAAGTAGCTGCGCATCGAGTCACCCCCATGAAATGCACAGCGCGCCTGAAAAGACAGAGTGACGAAGTAATGCGCATGTTGGCAAACGCGTGGCTTGCGCGCAGCTGACGCTGCTCCCTGTCTATCCTAAATTGAGTTTCTGAAGCTGAAAGCACAGGGCGTGTTCTGGTGTGAACTTACAAAAAAGAAGAAGCTTGTCTGTTGCACCAAATCTACTCATCTATTTCGGTCTGCTGCTTCTAGGAAAAAAAAAAAACACGGTTGATCCCTCCGTCATAGGAATCAGAATAACACGAAAGTAAAGCATGCCCTTACAGAAGTAACTGAATGCTATAAGAATAATGTAAGAGAGTTTGCACAATGTATATTGATGTCTGGCAGCTAATGGCGCCGTTTATCGTGTATACACCCACTTTGATGAATGGTGGTACATCTCCATCCCGACGACTAACGTCCATGTTAAATGATTAAACGAACCCTGGTAATAGCTCTAGTAGTTAACGGTGAAAGCGTAATCAGAGAACGAGGTGTGATAGCCAGAAGATCTTCGCATATTGGACGCAGAACTTGGTCGCCGTCCCGCGGCATGTTAAAATGTGATTGAACACCACGGCCGGACTGGAAGGAAACGCAAAGCGCGTGATGCCGCCCCGGTAGCCCGGCCGCGGTTTTTCTCGGGGCGAGCGCGTGAGCATGGAACGCGGTGTTACAGTCAGGTGAGGCAGGCGCGCGTCGCAGAGCTATTTTTGGTTTGTATTAGCGTGATGCTGAGCGAGGCCGACGCTTTTACGACGCTTGGGCAAAGGTTGTCACCTCGCGGTGTGTTAAGGCATTGACAAAATTCAACTTCTATTGAAAACGCGCCGAATGGGACGGACGCGTAACGCGTTGCAGGTGCTAGTCGCGGAGGCCACAGCAATGACGAATTACTTTACCTTACCACTCCCAGAGGTCAATACCACCCAGCCGACCGGGTGAGTGGTAGATATAAAAGGCGCGTTCGTAAAGCCTCCTGAGTCTGTGACCGTGGCGCAGACAATAAAGAAAAAATTCGGCAGATCCCACGTACCGTGGGAGTCGGTGTTATGCGAAGCATGCGGCGGGAAGGTGACTGGGGCGTAATTTTTTTTACTGAGCGACAAGTTACAAAATGACGCTATAGATCTGTATAAATTTCATACGCACATATATATGTTCAAGAGCCGCACATGTGTTATATAACCAGTTGTTTACGGTTCGGTAACACTGCCAACGGCAAAGTGGGTATTACCAACACCAGAAGCGGTAAGCTGATATGTAGTGCTTATACTTGTCCCTTATGATGGATAACGCACGCACGTTTCACGAGCCCGTATGCATATGTGGAACAATTTCTTGACAGTTCTTGAACAAGGTCATCATCTCCGTGATCAGTGAGCACCAGCAGCTGGTCATGACTTGTTATAGGATCCGGTCGTAATCGCGGTGACGAGGGGTCCACGTGTAGTGAAGTATGAGGTATAGTACAGCTGTTGGAATTCATGGATGCGTCGGTCATTTTGTCGACAAATTGTCTGTCGACAGAGCCGGCGACATCTCGGTACCCGAAGTCACCCTTCGCGTAGGTTAGGTATAGGCCGTCGAGGCTTGTAGGCCAGGGATAGTGCTACGTAGACCAACATCAGTGGATGGCGCTTGTCGTATTCGTACTCTACCTGGGCGTACGTGGCCTACGTAGCCTAGTCTACAAGGCGGCTGTCAATCAATCTGGCATCATCCTCGGTTAGCATGAGGCCATCGCCCAGCCTCGTAAGAAATGAAGAGGACACTGCGTCGTTCTGGCGGACTAAGTGCACTTTACGGTGCGGTGATGTGCATATCATACGTAACTTTCATTCATGTATTCGTCCGGGGTCGAGCAATGCTTCAATATAGCTTGCGGAATCATAGGAATACAAATTTAATGTATATTAGACTGCTACAAAAGCGGAGCCAGCACTGGAGCCACAGACTTTAATCTGATATGATGCCTGTATCGTAGGAGTGCACATCGTAGGAGTATCACGTATTGTTTATTGCTTTTCTGTAAAATTAGATAGCAAGCACCACAACCACAATTGACGCGTTGCATCGATATTACGCCTGCGTAGGCTGTTTTTCCAAACCAGATTATAGACCTGGCGTGGCTCTGTGGTAGAATACCTGACTGCCACGCAGAATGCTTGGGTTCGATTCCTGCTGGGATCCTAATTTTCATGCTTTCCATTCGTCCGGTCAACGCTGCCGATGTTGGTTTTTCTTAACGCTCTCGCATTTAAACTACCAATGTCTGTTCTCGCCGTTCCTGGGTAGATATAAACTGTCAATCACCTGTGGCGCATACCCGTAAACCGCGGCCTGTGGTAAACGGGTATGTGCCACACCTGTCCAGTGGAAAGGGTTTGACGACGTACGCGACAGGATTTTCACGTTATCAATGTAATGACCCGACAGTCATATTCGTCAAATCCTCTTACCCTCCCATGCAAATTTTGGCCAACACCAAGTTAAGGAGGCGATTATGAGAGCACCCAGACGTAGGCGGCTAGATAGATAGATAGATAGATAGATACGTAGATAGAAACGCTCAAAGTGCCAGAGGTTCGCTAAGAAATGCTTCGCATTTAAAAAAAAAGATCGTGGCGCAGTGGATAGCGTGCCCGGCATCTGTTGTTTCGGACCGATTGGTCATGGGTTCGATGCCCGTGGACGGTACCTTTTTTTCTTTGCCATCTGATTGTGTATATTTTTTCGACCTCATTTCCGTGACGAAAATACGTCACTGAAGTCTTGGTGGACCCCGGCATAAAACACTTTCGTGTTAAAGCTGTTTCAAGGTTTAATGTTTTCACTGACTTGTTGGCTGAAATGTTCCTAAATTTCTCTGTCTCTAGGAAGGACACATCCAACATAAAGTATTTACAAGCGCACTGAACTTGTACTAACCAATTTGACCGTGGCATCGGGGCGGTTGGCAACTTAAAGCTCTCAGAAACAACAGAAGGCGAGCGGATCTGCGGCGTAACTTTTGCTGTTTTGAGACTCAACTCGACGATGCAAGGCAGAGTATTGCTAAATAGACATCACCACCTCTTGTCACCACGCATACATGTCGCCCCGATCCCGAGAAACATGCACCCCACGGTTAATGCCTCTCGCAGGCGAGGACGAACGGCGGCGCTGGAACTGGTACGAAATGATTCAGACACCTACTACACAGACTCTAGACCATATCCAATTGAGGGAAAAAGCATTTTCAGCTATCTTCACCAACGGAAAGCAAGCGATCACGTCGGCGATAATACGTACGAAGAGCACGGCCGTAGCAGAAGCGGCGGCCATAGCACTAGCCATCCGAGCAGCAGAGTGCACCAGACAATCTGCGTACCTTATCATATATTCACAAGAGGCTTGCCGACTGTTTCTCAGAGGCGTCCTTCCCCAGAGCGTCCTACGCATTGTAGAATCCAACCTCCAAGAAGGTCGCGGCATCACATAGTGCCCCGCTCACGAAGGTGTTGGTGGAAACGAACGGGCGGACCGCCTGGCTCGAACATTAACTTTCTGAGAATCGGACATGTCCACACGGGCGGACGCCTACGCTGCCGCGGGATATCCTCGAGAGCCAAAGAGGGGCCCGGCAGACAAATGTGCAACCAAACTCACACAGTGACAATCCAGGGATTGGAGACTTCAACAAACAAATACATATCCCAACACACAGACACTCAGCAAAGTGCGACCTTATCAATACGCACTACCCTTGGTGCGGCGACACACCAACACTCATTCACATAACTTGGAATGGAACACTCATTCACATAACTTGGAGAGGGGAGCTCACTCCTCATCACATGCAACCAATTCGATATGTCGAGGGAGGTGCGACTCACCCGGCAGGACCTCGGAAGTCAGCAAGCAACCTTGGACCAAGCCAAGCGAGCCGTTCGAGCCAATGGGGCCATAGAATAGGGGCTCCAACCAAGGGAACCTCAGTTTGCCTCTTGAATCAAATGCTTATTCCTTCTCCTCAGCTAAGCCGCACTTGTCATTTCTGCAGCCCAAGTGCCCCGATTCAGTGACAGCCCCGTGTTCAAGCGGATAGCGTTTGTAGTGGTAGTCAAAGCCTTGTCGCAGCTCCTGCTCTTAACAGTTGAGTGTTTGAAATAATGGTTGGCGTCTCTGAAGGAAAATAGCTTCGTTGTTTGTCAGAGATGAGCGGACATTCAAATTAAACGCATAATCTGAGCAAAGAGTTATCCAACAAACCTGCGCTACAATTACTGCTGAAATGGAAGACCAGCCTTGTGCCACTCCTATTATTGCGGCTCCATTGACACTACATCTCCGTCCTGCTTTTTAGTTACAGCAATAACTTGGGCAGCTTACTGCTCTCCTCAAGTTGAACACGCAGTTCTGTAAATCGGCAACCATGTTCCTGAAAAAAAATCACAGCATATCCACGGAGTGAATGATGATGAGTGGGTGAAGCTGCGGAGGTTCATCGGTAAACCGTGAATCTTCCGTGAATTCTGCCCAGTACATCATCACCGACGTGAGATCGGGCGCGTTTATACTGAAGGTTCGATGAGTTATGACGACTTGCAGCTCACTTTTTTTACATGTACGCTGTGAATTTTCATTGTTTAGAAAACCATTGCTTTAGAAAACATCTGGCGTATTTCGTTAAGCAGCTGGCGTCTTTTCGTTTTGCTTTAGAAACATCTGGCGTTCTTTCGTTTTGCTTTTACAAAACATCTGGCGTCTTTCGTTGGTTTATTTCATCAATCAACGGCGTTTTGAACAAAATTTTTATTCTTTATTCACGCACAGGAGAAATCTCACCAGGCACTACCTTGGAGGTAAACAATGGCTGCTAATGGGAATGAGAGACAGAAGAAGTCGGCTTTTAGCTAACACTTACACTTCTACTTCTACTAACATTTCCTACTGGAACATGCCAATGGTTGATAATGGGGAATGAGAGACAGAAGAATTCGCCTTTTAGTTAACGCGCACGCTGCGAATTTTTTATTGTTCAACAACGCACAGGAAAACTCTCTCACCGGCATCACCTTGGAGGTCAGGATCTGGTACTAGCGTTACGACTAGTTACGCACTACTACGAGGGACGAACGGGTGCCGCCTTAAGGAGCTTCGCCCCTAAAAGGAAAACGTTTAATGGCAAAAGTTATTGTTCCAGCGTAGTAAGGCTGCTTACCGCAGAACCGTAATAGATCGCATAGTATTTTAAGTGATATAGAATAAGCTTAGTCATCATCTTTATCATCAGCCTGCCTACGCCCACTGCAGGGCATAGGCCTCTCCCATGTTCCGCCAATCAACCCGGTCCTGTGCTTTCTGCTGCCACGTTATAGCTACAAACTTCTTAATCTCATCTACCCACCTAATTTTCTGTCTCCCCCTCACGCGTTTGCCATCTCTTGGAATCCTGTCAGTTACCCTTAATGACTACCGATTATCATGCCGACGTGCAACGTGCCCGGCACATATGGGCACGGCTACGTACCCGGCCCATATGAAGACAAAACTGTGCATAGGCAAAATCAGATGTATGCATTAAGGGACAAGGATGGCGAGGTCACAACCAATATGGATAGAATAGTTGAGGCAGCGGAAGAGTTCTACAGAGATCTGTACAGCAGCCGAGACAGTCAGGATGATAACGTAAGAAACAGTAACAGCCCAAAGAAATCTAACATCCCACCAGTATTGACAGAAGAAGTAAAGAAAGCCCTTAAACGTGATGAGTGGTTTTCAGCGCAAATGACGAAACACGACGAAAGGGAATGGAAAGAGGTAAAGCCGCTGGTGAGGATCAGGTAACCTCAGACCTATTGAAAGACGGTGGAGAGATTATGTTAGAAAAACTGGCCACCCTGTATACAAAGTGTCTCTCGACGGGGAGGATACCAGAATCTTGGAAGAATCATCTTGATCCATAAGAAAGGTGACGTCAAGGACCTCAAAAATTACAGGCCCATCAGCTTGCTGTCTGTTGTCTACAAGCTATTTACAAAAGTAATTGCTAACAGAATTATTACGACATTAGAGTTCAATCAACCAAAGGACTAGGCAGGATTTCGTACAGGCTTCTCAACAATAGACCATATTCATACTATCAATCAGGTGATAGAGAAACGCACGGAATACAACCAACCCCTATACATAGCCTTCATAGATTACGAGAAGGCATTTGATTCGTTGGAGACATCAGCAGCCATGCAGGCACTGCGGAATCAGGGCATCGACGAAGCCTACATAAACATAATAGAAGAAATCTACAGCGGATCCACAGCCACTATAGTTCTCCATAAAGAAAGCGACAGAATCCCAATAAAGAAGGGCGTACGGCAGGGAGACACGGTCTCTCCAATGCTATTCAGCGCGTGTTTACAGGAGGTTTTCAGGTCCCTAGATTAGGAATAAGAGGTAATGGAGAGTATCTCAGTAACCTGCGATTCGCTGATGACATTGCATTGATGAGTAACGCGGGAGACGAACTACAGCTCATGATAAGCTTAGTAATGATGCTATATTCCATATCAGCATTTAGCGCACTACCCAAGGACGGAGTGAAAACCGACAAAGACAGCGCCTGTCTTCGTCGGTTGTGACTCGGCCCTTGCCTTCTGCTGTGCTTCAAGTGCCGACGCACTAACTAGTTTATTATTTGTTCTCTACTTAACGACGCCTTTCTGTGGCAGCACAGCCAGCTTCGCGGAGCCTACGCACTAGTGATGCAGAACTATCGATAGTACTATCGATACTATCGATAGCTGAGTCACTATCGAACTATCGATGGTGAAAAATACTATCGATACTATCGATAGCTGAGTCACTATCGAACTATCGATGGTGAAAAATACTATCGATAGCGCTATCGATAGTAAAAAATTCGATGGTACTATCGATAGTGTAAAATCAACAGCGCGGACTCATTGCAGAGTAAACTTGGTTCCCTGCTCTCGTGGTACATAGGGGAGCCGGAGGAGCAGGCTGAAGGGCAAGAAAGTTGACATGATTGAGTTCTTCACCAAAGTGCTTTTCTGACACATGATTATAAAGTAAAACTGTTCTGCTGTAGCGGAAAGGAAGCCTTTTCATGTTGTGGGACTGCACGGATTCAGATGGATATTGCATTTCATGATTAAAAAAAAAAAGAAATATCAAAAAGGTAATTGTAAGTTGTAACAGGTTGCTTTTGCATGTGAATTTATTGATGGATATATTCCGCCATTTTCACTGCGGAAATAATTAGTTTCTCTGCCAAAAATTGCTCATAAATTAAGCGAAGCTGGTAGTAGTCTATCGCAAATATCTTCGCAATATAGCCGGCCAGCAACCGCATCATTATTCACACCAGTATCGATAGTATCATCACGTGGCTGTGACGGTGAAGAATGCTGCAGCAAGACTGGCAAATACGGAGCTCTCTATTTGGGCGAACTTGTGCCCAGAAAATCAAAGCTCAAGATACAAGCGATACGTGCTGCGCACTGATAGCGGCGAGAGCGGTCGTCAGCCGTTGAGTGATCTGATCATCGGTGGAACGCGTCGTCCTTTATACATCAGTCATCAAACCTTCCAGCGTTATCGCTGGCGGTCGCGTAAGATCTCGAATAAGCTTGACTATTCGCGTCCGGCGCGTAATCTTACCATAATTATCTCAAACAATTGTGAAGCTTCTCAAACATCACGGCGCGGTCTGCGCCAAACGTTTCTAACAGTCTTTGTGGGTGAAACCCGAATAAGTCATAACAAAGCAATATAGACGCGTGGCAGTAATATCGCTGGTAATATTACGATGGTACTACCGATTGCACTATCGATAGTTTGTCGGTAGTAGCGCCATCGATAGTTTGTTTACACTATCGATAGTTTCAAAAAAACTATCCATACTATCGATAGTCAATTTACCGATAGTTCTGCATCACTACTACGCACACACCAGGGGCGTAGCCAAGGTGTGGGCGAATTAGGGGGTTGGGGGTTCAAGCCGCCCGCCGAAATATTTCAATTTTGCTTGTGTATAGCTACACGCACATAAACAAACGCATGCGCGAACATACATAAAGTATGGTTCTAGCCCCCCTTCCCCGAAAAAAATTCTGGCTTCGCCCCTGGCACGCACTCTTTCACTACGCTGCTGCATTTAGTGCTCGGAAGTAACCTTTGTTTATTACGAAGAAGAAAAGAAAATATAATACGGATTTCATTTCTTTTTATGTCCGACATATTCTGCATTGTGAGAAATCTCACCCTATGAAAAGATTTTCGTTTCTGGCTGCTCTTAGCTTTCGGGTGCCATGTTCGTGTTCTCCTCCCACCTTAGAGATGGGATGGTGCCGATGCGTTGCAGCAGGCACACATCTAAGTTTTTAAGCAAGGGCGAGCGATTGTTCATTAGTTGATGAGTAAATATCGAACTGGAAGAAACGAAGTCAGAGGTGCATCTCGCGACATTTCATTGTGCGCGAAAATTACGAGGAAATGACTTGCACAAAATTGAAACCAGCACTTCCAATCGATCTCTCTCATCGCGATAGCCACATTGGTGCCGGCGACCTCTCGCAAATCTTCAGTGAGACGACCAGCTTGAAAGTAAGAAAATGCAGTCGAAACCAGTACGTGACAGAAATTACACATTTCGTAAATTGCTTTGCGTACATGGTTGGTATTTTTGGTTGCTTATTGTAGCTTATAACAAACACGTTCCAGATCGCGCAGTGTAACACCAGACACATGAGCGTTCTGGAGGGAGGTGTTGCTATGAGACTGATGAGAGCTCTTTACCGCGATACAATTACTAGTGCGGTGCTTCGCCTGTACAACCCTTGCACGTTGTTTCTTTTTTGAAAACAGAGGGGCCGCCGGCTCTAGCACCATTCGCGTTCGTGTCGAATACGCGGTCGGCTGCGTGCTTTTCACTGTGCAAAAGAAGCGTTTTTGACAACCGCAGAAATGACACACTTCATAAACTGCGTTGCATTGATGGTCGGTATTTTCGGTTGCTCATTGTCGCGGATACAGAAATATAGAAGGCCATTTTCGCTATACCATTGGTGGTCTCATTTGCTTACAATACCAGTCAGTTCCTCGTGACTATCCGGAAAACGAAATGTTTCGGAACGCAGCCATGTCTGTGTTTTTTCCTGTTTGATGAATATCTATCAAGTCATAAGCAGTCGCTCATGCTCTATTACAAGCTTCGATGCGTACCTGCTGTCACCATCGTTGTTTTAGGGGGCAGGAAATAGCGAACTTGAAATTGGAAAACTAGAAACAGCAAACAAGTTAATTGGTCAAGGGATAAGCTTTCTCACAATGCAAAACATCGAGAACATAATAATAGGAAGTTTACAATAAAAAGAATAGAAATGGATATTATGTTTTTCTTTGTGCTACGTAATCTAGAAAGGCTTACTTTCGAGGCCTACATGCAGCAGCGTAGCAAAAAAAGTAACAGTTTCTAGCAAAAAACTAGCATGGGTCCCGAAGACGTCTTGGGTCACCGCGAGAGTATGCAGACGCCGCGCGGATCACGGCGCTGTGTGGTTCGCGTCTCGCATGATCTTAATTTCACCACGTGTGGCGTCCCATGCGTTTGCGCCGATGCAGCTTGCGTTTGACCCAGTTCTCAAGCTCTGCTGATCCTCGGAACGCAAAAGCACCTTACCCAACTCAGCTTCGCGACCTAGTGTCTTGGGTCCCCAATTCTCAAACTCTCTAATGGAGAATGACAAGCTGTTAGATATTTCTTTTTCTTTTAAACTGCACCGCGTGCAGTGACCCCCTGTGTTTCCAGCCACAGGGAGTGTCTGATGCAAGGTGTGCCTGGTGTGCCAGTGTTCTTTCTTTCTTTTTCCTTCCACATCACGAGTGGGTAAAAAAAGGGCCAATTTGTCGTGTGAGTCTCAGGGACAGTTCTCACATTGAAAGAAAATTAGGAGCGTTGCGTCTGCAGGTGTCGACAATGGAGAATGAGACGCTCTTAGATATTTCTCTTTCTTTTTAACTGAGGCGCATGGAGTGACCCCCTGCGTTTCTTACCACACGGGGGCGTCTGTTATAAGGCGTGCCCGGTGTTCTTTGTTTTTAAAGACGATAGTCTTTCTTGGGATACTTAAACGGAGAAATTTTGGTCTGTCTTTCTGTCTGTCTGTCTGTCTTTCTGTTTGTCGGCCTTTCCCTCGATTGGCACTCCCGTCGGACTTTTACAGCGAAAGCTGTTATGAGATCATTTCACCGGCCGTTTTTGGCGCCGTAGTTGTCCGCCGCCGCCGCCGCCGCCGCCGGTGTCCGTAACCAGTATCGCTCGAAATAAGAAAAAAAAACTAAATAAGAAAAAAATTACAGGATGGAACGAGGTTCGAACCTGGGTCCTCTGCGTGGGAGCCCAGTACTCAACCTCTGAGCCATGCCGGTGCTTGAAACTGCTTTGCTAAAAGATCCTATACAGGCTTCATGTCGGGAAGGAACCACATTAGCATATGCAACATAGCGTGGTAGAAGAGTAAAATAAGCACCAAGCGTAGCACAACGCGAATTCTGTAACCAGGCGTCACATAATGCGAATTGCGCAACGAGCAGGTTGTTGAATGCTTCCAACCCATTACAAAGGACCCTGCCATAATTCTTCATCATCAGGCACAGCATCAACAAAGTGCGCATAATGCCTTACATGGGTTTAGCAGGTACCAACGCTCTCCGTAGAATGAAAAAAATGGCAGAGTGCCTGCTGGCCTACTTCTCAAAAATTACAATTATTTATAGCGTAGTGGGTTCCTCGCAAGTGCACTTGGATTGGTTGCCAAGGAAGCCCATAAGCGCATGATACACTTCCTCTGGGTCTCAGTAAAATTACAATGATTTATCGCTTAGTGGGTTCCTCGCAAGGGCACTTGTATTGGTTGCCAAGGAAGCCCATAAGCATATGGTCCATTTCCTCGGGGTCTCAGTAAAGTTCTTCGCTCCCCGCCCCCCCCGTCTCTTTCCCACGTCAACGTATGTTATACAGCATGACGGGAGAGGGAAATAGCGACCGGGCGTCACCCAATGCAAATTACATACCTGGTGGGCCGTTTAAAGATTCCAACCCATTACAAAGGGCTGAGCCATAATTCTTCATCGTCATCAGTCGTCGCGTGAACAAAGTGCATATAATGCCTTACAGACGTGTAGCTGGTGCCTCGCTCCTCCGCAGAATGAAGAATAATGGCTTGGTAGGTGCTTCCAAACTTCACAAAGATTGTGATTTATGGCGTAGTGGGTACCTTTCTAGTGTACTTGTATTGTAGCCCCAAGAGAGCTTAACGGGCTCTAGAAACGCCGCTCTTCCAGCTTTCGCTGTGACTGTGCTGCGGTTTTAGCGCAGGCCTGGCGTTTTGTCTGTCGCCGTCATGTCCCGGATATGTAAAGGTATATATATATATATATATATATATATATATATATATATGTGTATATATATATATATATATATATATAAATATATATATATATATATATATATATATATATATATATATATACATATATATATATAAAAGGCACAAAGAAAAAAATGTCTGAGGTACTCGACCGGAGATTCGAACCAGCGACCCCTCGCTCCTCAGCGCGCTGCGTCTGAAAACTCAACCACACGCCATGCATGCGCCTGCAAAATAAGGGCGAGCTTTTTATGTTGACCAATTACTGCTGGTGGTACGCAGATCTCGCAGATCTGAGAAGAGCTTCAGCGTGTTTTCTATCACGCAACGCTCCTAAATTTTCTTTCATTTTGAAAACTCCCCTTTAAAAGCGCACGACAAAGTGGCCCCTTTCTGTACCCACTCTTTATGTGGAACGAAGAAAAAAAGAACACCGAGCACACCTTGCGTCAGACGCCCCCGTTAGGCAGGAGACGCAGAGGGGTCGCTCCACGCGCCGCAGTTTAAAAAAGAAAATATCTAATAGCGTCTGATTCACTACTGTCGACACACAGTCTTGGCCAGTCCCCGAGAGGGGATATGTGCCATAAAAACAAACAAACAAACATTGTCGACACTTTCAGCGCGTTGCTCAAGCACAAAGACGTAACTACTGTGACAGCTCTGAGTCCACGCTTGTCCTGCGTATACCTCTGCGTTCAATTCGGGCGTCCTTCTTTGTGGTTCAGCGCCACGCTGCAAATTTTTTGCAATCGCATTCATTGCTTCGACCTTGCGGCGAAACTGACTTTTCCTTCGGATTTATTTTTCTTTCTTGCCTTTTACATATATATATATATATATATATATATATATATATATATATATATATATATATATATATATATATATATATATATATATATATATATATATATATATATATATATATATATCCAGGGCATGAAGGCTACGTCAAAAATCAGCCGAGCGTTTCCATATAATTGATATAGCAATAAAAGCCTGCGCTTAGGCACAGGAGAGTTAACTGTGCTGCCGCAGAAAGTTGTCGCCCCAATTCGGTCAAATGACATAATTAAGCATGTTTTGAGTCTGTCATGCACAACATAAGACAATGACCGAGTGACAACCGGCAAAGACGGGCGCTGTCTTCGTCGTTTTTCAATCTGTCATTGTCTTGCGTTGTGCGCTGGATGCTGAAATGTACGACCATTACAAAGCTTCAGTTAATTCTTTTCATTCACTTACAGTACTATAGGCTGCTACGGGACTATTCGCCGCGACATTGGGCTACAGGTGGCAGCACCGTCGCCGCGCTAGTGTGGATAGGAGGTTGTCGGCGCGTATACAAGCGTGCACAACAGCGCTTCGTTGTGAGCGATGTCACCCAATTTCCGGCAAACAAAATACGTTGACTGCAGCTTTGTGGTAATATGTGCGCTCTTCATTCCCGAAATAATGCACGAAGCGCGCCCAACGTTACAATTACTTATGAGAGAAGCGCATTCTGCCAACGAACGGGTTGCTCGCCTTCGGCAATAGTCGGCGTTTTCGCAATGGGTGACGTTTTCTTGTTGTTTTATTTGTACATGTTTAGCTCGTGTTCCACCCAATACGCACTGCTGTGTTGCGCGACCGAATTAACTATTTACTTCTTGTTCATTTGGATGCCCCTTTACAAAAAGAAAGCCCGTATTTCTGCACGATGAGTTGAAATAGCACTTTGTGCAGTGCGTGCTCAAATATTCATTCGCATTTCTTATTCAGTTCTCCATGAAATGTAGGACAGTTGATAGGTTTACTGAGGAAACCTACGTGGCTGACAGCGTTTCAGCGCTACGGAGACGTTTAACACGCACACGCTCGTTTTTATTTCATTAACATTACACAAAGGTAGCTGTAGAGGGCGGAAATTTTTTCGATTGATTACTTGCACGACACTAATGGAACACAGGTCCGGTTATTTCACGGGACCAAAGTACGTTTTTTCATACGAGTAATATCCGCTGCCTTCCGTCAATCTAAACAACGCAACACAAACGCTCAAGATAATATAAAGAAAAAAAGATGTGGCTTCGCGTGAAATTACTACGACATAAAATAAACTACGCCGTTTGGATTAATTTTGACCATCAGCGCTCTTTAACGCGCACCTTAATCTAGTACACGGGCGTTTTTGTGTAAGTTTCGCCAAATGGTAAAATTGCACAAGGCCACTCAATTTTGCGATTTCCGTGTCATTTCATTTTCTGTTCTTTTTAGGGGACAATTTAAGTACCGAAGTGTCAGACGTGAGTTAACAGAAATATTTCTCTCTAGTGAGACCAGGACCGTGCACAACTAAAGCTCGTAGCGCAACCTATAAACAACACCTAACCACAGCGCTCGAGTACAAGCGAGCCTTTTAGGGGCGAAGCTCCTTAAGGCGCCACCCGTTCGTCCCTCGTCGTGCTCGTAGTAGTGAGTAACAAGTCTTACGCTTTGACCTCCAAGGTGGTGCCGGTGGGAGATTTCTCCTGTGCGTTGTTGAACAATAAAAAATTCGCAGCGTGCGCGTTAACTAAAAGCCGAATTCTTCTGTTTCTCATTCCCCATTAGCAGCCATTGGCATGTTCCAGTAGGAAACGTTAGTAGAAGTAGAAGTGTAAGTGTTAGCTAAAAGCCGACTTCTTCTGTCTCTCATTGCCATTAGCAGCCATTGTTTACCTCCAAGGTAGTGCCTGGTGAGATTTCTCCTGTGCGTGATTAAACAATAAAAATTTTGTTCAAAACGCCGTTGATTGATGAAATAAACCAACGAAAGACGCCAGATGTTTTGTAAAAGCAGAACGAAAGAACGCCAGATGTTTTTCTTAAAGTGTATTAGTAGTACTTGTATGTAGCCACCTCGCCCGATCGTCAACGGGCGAGGTGGACCGGCAACGGCGCGAGGACCCTGCCGTACGAGAGTTAAATCACACTAAAAGACATACTTTGCGGGCGATACACTCTAGTGAGCTTTCAACTTTTCGTCTTAATGTACATGATAAAGAAATTATTTCTACGAAAAACGCAAGGCACACCTTGAGCAATATGTTTGGTTTTGGGACGTTAAATGGAACCATGAGGCGATGCGAAGCCGGAGCACTTGTACGATCGCGTTCCGTTGGCTTTCGTTGGGCATGCTATCGACCTCGCGTCGTGGAACGCGCTTCCTGTCTTCCCTCTAGCCTTGCCTTTAATTCGCACAGGGCGAGCGGGGAATGCGGTCGCTCTTGGCGCTCTTTCGCTCGGGAGCGGACTTCTTCCTTGCATTTCACCGATCACAAGTGATAATGAAGGGACCACGTAAACCAACAGTACAATAAAAGTTTGATGTTTAATATATACACGATGTTTCACACTCTTTATAATATGTACTGGGCGCATTTCACGGAAGAGTTTCACGGTTTACAGATGATTCCCTCCGTAGCTTCGCCCCACTCATCATCATTCACCCCGTGGATATGCTGTGATTTTTTTTTTTACCACCGTGCCGCTAAAAGGCTATATTCACATGAGATTAAATACTTCTCATCTTTAGGGCAACGCCAAGTGCACTTTGCAATGCGCTTGTACCACAGAGCGGCACCTACACTGATATGACTCTCGTGAACGGAGGGTACGACGACCACACACAGCACTCCCGTCAAATGCACTCTGTGGTCTTATATATATATATATATATATATATATATATATATATATATATATATATATATATATATATATATATATATATATATATATATATATATATATACGTACGAGCGGTTAAAGTTGCACTAACGCAACGGAACAAACCGCGTTTTGAGGATCTGCATAACCCACGCGCACATGCAAACACAACAGGGCTAGCAGACGACTAGGCGGCGACTCCGCGCGATCTCGCAGCCAATAGTAAGTTGTCTAGCTTAGCTGGTAGAATAAGTAATACCCTTGACATTCAGGGTTGTCCTTTTTTCACTTAATTTTTTAGGAAGGGGAATGTCCATATAGAATACTGCGTGCCCCGCCATGGGAGAGTAGCAGGCTTTCCCGATTGGTCGCGGAAGAGGGAAGACGGATAGGTGCTGTCAACGGAGGCGAAGGAGTAGGATCGACAAAATGCTGGTCTTCCGCTTCAGCACCAACTGTGGTGCAAGTTTGTTGGACAACGTTTTTCTCAGAGTGTGCATTTCGCTTGTAAGTCCTCACGACTGTGACGTGCAAAGAGGCTATTTGGTCTACGAAACACCAAACCTTATTTACAAATCTTGATTGCTACGGGTACGCGCCACTTGTGGGCACGCGCCACTAGAAACTTGTTGCGCGCTGCTCAAGCACAAAGGACGCAGGAAAATACAATACACAAGGCGTGTGCTAATTATGAAATGTCCCAGCTCGACGCTTGCAGCGCACTGCTGAAGCACAAAGAAGGACGCACGAAAGCGCAGGTACACACCTAGCTAGCAGCTCACTCTTTTCACAAACACGGCTGCTGCAGTGAGCAAAGTGACCGGATGTGGCCTATTGGCCTCGAGGAGTTACGGAGTCGCCCTCTATCGGACGCGCCTCGATTGCGTGCTAGGCAGGATACCGCCGGCGCGCTCCCCGTAGGTTTTGCTGTGCGCGCTCTACAAAAACACCTCGCGGAATCCCTCCAGAGCATTTCTGTAAATACTTTCGAAATGATCTGTGTTTTTTACTGTCAAAATAATCATTTTCGACGAACTGAAAGCACAAGATAGTCTACACTCGCTGTCTCTTTGCGCAAAATTGAGCACCCGCTTCACGCTGTCACCGCGTTGGAGACCCCTGAACCGGCTTCTTGCGTGAAAGGTAGCCACTCGCTGAGTGCAAACTATGTGAAATATCTCGTTAGAGTAGACTGCCTGTATAACCAAACGGAGCATAACAGAAAGAAGCCTCAAGCCAGCGATCGCCCGGGTTCGCGACGACTGACGGTGCCTCTGCATGTATGAGCGTCTGCATGTATGTTCGTTTCGCTCTTGCTACGAGCGCGTTTTGGCCCCGCGCTGTGAACTTTAGGCCGAAAAATATGAGAATTTGTGAGTAAACAAACAACTACTGTTGCGCGGACGCTATCAGAACAGTTCAAAAACAATTGCCTTACAACTGCGCATGGCAACTTTCCGTCCCGACGATACAGTGTTTTTTTTTTTCTTTTTCGGTCTAAATTCGGGTACGTTTCAATGTCATTTGACAAGCTGTCTCGCACGTATTGATCGGTCTTCTCAGCGGGCAAATGCCGCTCCTTCTGTTTCTTTTTTCAGCGCATTCGTTTCGTTTGGTGCTCACACAAAACGTGAGCAAATGCGACGCCTTTTTTTTTTTTAATGCTCCTTAATTATCGTTCCGTTTGCATTCCAGTGAACTTGCCGCTCTCTGTCATCAACAAATTCATAGACCAAAGCTTCACCACTTCGAGATTGCTGGTGGAAGGAGAACCAGTCTACGAGACCGATCATGTAGTAGCATGCAAAGAAAGAAAATACAGTAACGTTTGCCGGACTTGTTCTGCAAGCGTCGGCTGTGAACTAGGACCCACATGAACTTGAAATAGTGGTGAATAAAATAAAAGGTATTGCAGCAACCAGCAGCCGCAAAACAGGATAGTAATTATATGGCGTGTACGCCAGCAATTTTGGCAGCAGTGTCGTGTCTAACTCCAACAGGGTGGCATCATTCCCACGTAAATAAATGAGGCTCCAAGAAAATACATGGGGTTGGCCGGTGGGCCGATCACGGAGGCAATGCAAAATTTATGTTGCTTATGAAGCAATGCATGCCTCATCAAATGGGAAGGTTGCCAGTCGGCGTCCCGCGTCGGCGGCGTCAACACGAGTGATGCAAAAAATAATCGTCACGTGATGGTGTCACCATATGACGTCATCATGACGTCACAGATCGCCAAAATATGTAGCGTCGTTATGACGTCACATAATGTGACGTCACATGATGATGTATTCACACGTCATGGTCGCTTTTCATTGCCTCCGTGATGGGTCACGGAGGCCGTGCAAAACCGCTTAGGTGCAGAATGCTTTAGAAGGGAGGCGCGGGAGAATCAGTACATCGACTGACAAGAAGAAGATGGCTTTCGCCTTCTAGTCATCTTTAGCGAATGCATAAGGGACCCTGTGCGTTTTTTAATTCAACGTATCTAAACAATGACTTGCGCATCTGCAGCCGATTTTGTGGACGCTGAGCACGGGGCCGACGATCAAGAGGTCGCATTGGAGGGTTCTGAGATGGCATCGCACGTGGTAAAAGGCAGCGCTTTTATCATCCTGTGGCAGATAAGCATCATTTGCCGGCGGGAAGCGCGCGCGAGCCATCGTCTCAGTGCGCGCTGTCTGCTACTCACCGAACACCGCAGGCCCGACGCAGTAACAAAAGTCTTCGTCGCGGAAGTGCTTGTTGCACACAAGACTCGTAGCGGATGGCTACTTGCTGGTTCTTAGCTTTACAACCCATGCTTCACGCTGTTTCTTGTCCCGCGGTTACCAGTGCAGGCTGACACTGGGCTCCTTTGCGTAAGCGCGGCACTGCGGCCGAGCGGTAGAGCCCCATGTTCGTCGCCTTCAGAGGCAGCCGCTCTATTACAAGGGTTTCATTTGAGTTGAAAATGAGAGAAAACTTCCGAATTTGAACAGACCGCAGCGCATGTGGGACTTCGAAGTTCGTTTTCAAAGCACGCGGCATGCGCCACCACAAGCAGCCGACGCGGCCGCTGAGACCACGTGATTCTGCCAAGCACGTCACGCCGACGGTGGCGCCGGCGTTTCCAGTGGTGGGCCTCGAGGCCAATAGCTTCAACGCAAACTGTGCGGTGAAAGCAGCACAAGACGTACAAAAGTCCCCCTCAACAGGTGAGAGCAGAAGCATGGTTAACCACGCCCTGTATGTCAAAGTACAAGTCGGCGACGCACATAAAAACACCGGCGAAACACTAGAGAGATATAGAATCGGGGACCTAAGAAATTTGCGAGCCGTCAGGGCACTCTCGGAATCTTGCGCTCGCGTTGTCCCAAGGACCTGTATCGCCCTTCTTTGGGTGGCGCAACAAACGCGGGACCTCAAGAGAAGAAAATAAAGACGGCGCGTCGGAGTGGCACGTGAAGCGACGGCTCGCGTTCTCTGCTGTCGTCGATTCTGGCCACTAAAATAAAGCTTCATTTGTTTCTACTTGATACATATTCCTGAGCCTAAAAAACAGCGGAAATTCCATTTTTGTCCCTCTCACTTCTTCTCTACTTCTTTGTCACTGCACCCATCTAAATATGATTTCACGTCTTCACTTATGTAATACACTATCATCCTTGTTACACGTTTTCGTTTAGAGCTATTGTTGTGTGCGCATCTGCGATAACGTTGCCTTCGGCTTATATTGTCACCAGGCTAACTGATAGATGTTAGAAGACACAGGGCGAAGATACAAAACAGGGACATTTACACTAGAAAAAGGCCGACAACCAAAAGCGCACGCACACCAATTAACTTCGTTCTTCTCTTCCCATGGGCTGGCCAGAACAGTTGCCAGCCTGGCTCGCGTCAATTCCCCCCTCTCAAGACCGACCGTCCCGGTCGATGGGTTCGCGTGCAAGAGCACTATGGAGAAAGGTGGTTAGGTGAAGGAGAAAAAAAAGGTACAGTATTTGAAGGGGTTGCGACTTGTCGGTTATCAGTCGCGGGCGTGGTAGGGCTTCATCCGTATGACGTGGAGAACCTCAGCACGTGCACCTCATCGCCTCAAACTCGGGTCAGAGCTTTGGGGTACAACCTCGTAATTGACATCACTTAGGCAGCGCACAACTTCGTAAGGGCCAAAATAGCGTCGTAACAACTTCTCCGACAGCCCACGATGTCGGATAGGTGTCCACACCCACCCGTAGTCACCCGGTCGTAGTGGACGTTCCGTCGGCCCACGTTGTAACGCGAGCGTCGGTATCCTGCTGCGTGCGAATGCGGTTCAGAGCAAGCTTGCGGGCTTCCTCGGCTTTCTGAATGAAGTCGTCAACGCTGTCATTTCTGCTGGTGTCGTGCTCTACTGGGAGCATGGCATCTAACGGTGTTGTGACGCGACGTCTGTAAACTAGCTCGAATGGTGTAAGCTCGGTGGTCTCTTGCACAGCTGTATTATAAGCAAACGTCACATATGGCAAAATTTCATCCCACGTTCTGTGCTCCACATCCACGTACATAGACAGCGTGTCGGCCAGTGTTCTGTTTAACCGCTCAGTGAAACCGTTGGTTTGGGGATGATAGTCTGTGGTCTTCCGGTGGTTGGTGTGCGTTAGCTTGGCGACCTGTTGCAATAACTCGGCAGTAAACGCTGCACCGCCTTCAGCGGCGGCGCGCCATCTAGTGAGCATTCTTGAAATCACCGGAGAGTGTACACACCGGCGACAACGAACAAGGCTCGAGCATAAGGAGCAAGCTCCTAAAACTTGGTAACAATGCTTGCTATGTCCTTCTTTTTAATGTGAACAACAACAGGGTGTGAAGATGCAAGGGGCTTCATTTACTTCTCTGAGAAAGCTCTGCGAGGATGAACAAGGTGGTGTTCTTAAGGTTGCGTACGGGCTCACGTACAAATAACTCAACCTCACCAACCTAGAGACACAGAGTTAAGATTAGCTCTGAAAATTCTTAGCAACTTTGTCTCATCAGCTTTGAGGCTTAAAGTAACTGAGCTGAAGTTAATTCTTTCTGAAGAAACGGCTCGACTTATCAACCTGATTCTAAAATGGTGGTCACATTGTAAATATCAAAGCTTCTAAAAAGTGATAGAGGCTACATGATCCCTGGCAAGAACCAATAAGCGGAATGGGTTGCCAGCAAATAGAATTCTTAGAAAAATTTGTGGCTAGGCTTGACAAATAAAAAGCTTAGGCATGCAGACAGGCACGCTGAGAAATGAAACCCACTGCGATCTGAGACTCTCAAGATTTGCGTCTACAGAAGTATCACGATAGTGCGTGGATGAACGAGGTTTGAAGTATGTACTTCTGGGGAAGTACCAAAGTGATTCCCTTGTGGAAAGTACAGACGACTATGAGGTTCCCATTACAACGTCTAAATAACACAATTTTTCAAAGCGGAGACAATGATCTGCATCCAAAGCACATTGCTCTGACAGATTTCACTGAGTCGTCTAAAGAGAAAGAACCATGCGCAGACGCTCTGGTTAAGAAGCACAAGGTTTCTGTATCTGCCCGAGAACGAACTAAAGAAACCGCAAGAGGACATGCCAGGTCTAGCATACATAACCAGTTCTGCGATGAGGCATCAACGTTGTGGTGACTGATGCTCGCACCTTATAATCAAACAGAGTTCAAACCTTGTGACCATGTTCTCGTTGATGCTATGAGCAGAGGGGGTCTGAAGTTTCCCCAGCCAATTGTTGTGCATGCAGCATTTTGCAGGTAGACCGTTTTAGAGCAAGGACTGCCAACGAGTGCGAGCACCTATTTCATGTTGAAAGTAACCAGAGGCCGGTGCTGCTAAGCGTCATGAAGTCCCTGCTGGCTGATAGTAAGAACAAAGATGTTTGTGCGAGCGGCCACAGTCCAGACATAGTCCGGAAAAATAGAGTGAAGCCTGCCTTCAGCACATTGCTCAAGATTTACGCAGCTACCAGAAACGATAGCATCACTGGGCAGCAGGTGCATGCTTATTGGCTAAGGAGAGAGACCTTCAGATGTTTTCTGGCAACTGAATTTCACACCTATGGTGTCTTTTGTGAATGTGAATGTGTCTTAAAAGGCAAGTACAATGCATATGGCTTTCACATTGATTGTATAGTGCACTCGGTGTGAAATGTCTTAGCAGATATCTCAAGGACCTGTAATAAATGCTGTTGATATTTTATAAATCAATGTTAAGCGCTTGTCCATGTTTTACCTCCCCGCGTGGTTTTCTTTTTTCGCACTGTATTCTTATATTGTGGAGTTGTTTACTCCCCGAATATGGTCGTGGAGAGCGTCCAATGCAAAGAAAAGTTCCTTGTGACGCTTCAAGCTGCCCTTTAACCCTCCGCGGTGGTCAAGCGGTTATCGTGCTCCAATGCTAACCGGTAGGCATTGGCGTAGGCAGGGGGGTGCAAAAGGGGCACTTGTCCCCCTCTAGCCAACCGGCACTTGCCCCCCACCCAAGTTATGCCAGCTCTTTCTTCCTCCCCCAGCCGCGATGTAACACGAATTTGCACCCCCCAAGGCAAAATCCTGCCGATGCCAATGGCCTGTAGGTCGCGGGATGGAATCCCGGCCGCGGCGGCCGCATTATCGATGGAGGCAAAAATGCTTGAGGCCCGTGCATTTAGATTTAGTTGCATGTTAAAGAACATCAGATGTTGTTAAATTAACTTTATTCTGCTCTAGCGAACACCAGATGGTTAAAATTTCAGGAGCCCTCCACTACGGCGTCTCCCATAATAAAACCGTGATTTTCGGACGTTAAACCCAACAATTATTAATAAGCTGCTCTTTCAGGTGTTGTTTTACTTCATTGCCATATTTGTACCATGGCCATCAATTTTTTTTAACTTCCCCGCATGCTAATTTCTTGTGTCAATGGTTGAACAGTCCTACGCTATTGAAAAACTCTCACGTTCAGCTCTGACACAAATAGTTTAAAGCGAGCGCGCTCCACGTCTGCTCGCGCGCATTAGCTGTGCAAGCGGCGGAGTAGAGGGCTAGATGTGGAGACGTCAAGCAGAGAGTTCGGAGGCCTTCCCCTTATCTAGGTGCCTCTGGCTATACATACACGCTTCCGCAACATGGATTTACGAGAAGCATATAAATGCTTTGTACCGACGGTCACGTGACCAGGTGGAAAGCAGGAGCCTCGTGAAAAGGTGGAAGTGAACGTGGTTACATGATCAACCACATAGATGAAGTACGATTGAAGGGGGAGTGAGACGACCATCACGAATGACGCTTGCTGAAAGTAGGTCAACCAGATGAAGCGAGACCCCCGCGTCCGCAAGGCACGAATTGTACCTAGCGAATTCATTGCGCTGTGGCGTTGTCAGCACTCCTGTATACGTTACTCCGTGGTAGTGACGCACGCAGTGCTTCTTTATGGGAGAGCGTTATGCCGTTTTAACGGGACAGTGTTAAGAGCTCGTTCCCCAGAAATTCCGATGCAGGCGTCGGCGTGGTTGGTTATGAGCGAAACGAATTTTCAGGCGACTACGATACTACATAGTGCGAATTCTGAGCGCAGCTTCATGTTGGGGCAAGGCTAACTGTGTTTGAAGCATTGACTTTCCGCAAGCTATCGACTACGCCATAAAACGTTTTGTGAATTAGGAGAGCCCCCATTGACACAATATTCGTATTTCTGCAAATAAGCGAGGTACCTGCTGCATATATGTAAGGTATTATCTAGACTTTGTTTATGCTGCATGTGGATGATAACGATGAAGAATTTTGCCTGAGCACCTTGCAGTGGGTGGGAAGCATTAAACCATACACTCGTTGCGCAATTAGCATTGTGTAATGACTGTTTGCTATTTTACCATTCTGCAACGCTATATGACACAGGTGTACGCGATTTCATGCCCGACATGACGCCTGTATAGGGGCTTTTTTGCAAATTAGATTCAAGCACCAGCGCGGCTCTGAGATAGAAGACTCGACTGCCACGCAGAGGGCCCGAGTTAAAATCCCACACGATCCTGGGTATTTTTTCTCGTAATATTTTTTTTGTCTACCGGTTACGCCACCAACGGCAACGGCGACGCTACTCTACGCAGGAACGGGCGCGGAAGAACGGCGCTCTAAAATCAGTGTTGTCCATGAGCTAACAATTGCGATTAATGGAAAAAATAAAAAGCATGCTTCCAAGTCAGTATCGACGCGAGGCCTCCTGTATGGCAAGCAGGCGCCCTACCACTGAGCCCCGTCACTGCATCAAAGTAATTCAGGAAAAAATGCTATACAGGTGTTAGTTAGCGCGAGCAGTAACGTTAGAAAGTGTAAATTGCGTGTCAGATGCACGTAAAATTTCACCAGGCGTCACATCTGTATTACACAATGGCTGCGTGGTTTAAAGCTTCCCAACCATTACAAAGGGCTCACCATAATCGTTCATCGTCATCAGCCACACCATCAGTGCTCACAATGCCTTAGAGATGCGTTGCGGGTACCTCGCTAATACGCAAAATAAAGAATTGTGGCATAGTAGGCACTTCGCATCTGCATTGGCAGTAGGCATTCTGTGATAGTTCATAACTGCGAGAAGTTCCTTTCCTCGCGACACACGTGAGGTCTCGACCGAGGAGCGGAGCCTGGCTATCGAATGAGAAGGCGATGCGAACGGTGCCTAATACTCTTGAACGCGAAGCTCAAGCGTCCGCGAAGTTTTTGCTGAGCTGTGAAATAAATGTTACCCTGATGGTTAACCGCGTTCTTGTCTAAACAGCGAAGCTGTCCGTAGTGAACAATTCGTTGGCGCCCTCGTAACACTTTGCGCTGGTCACGTGGCCTTGCGGTGTGGCTAGAATCAACACCCCCTAGATTTCTAAGTCATTTCCATTGCTAGCGTGACGTCTCTCTAAGTGTCCATGCGGCAAGTGCTTTGTGGCATTCCGGAGCATCGCGCTCGCTTCTGCTGGTGTTGTAGAAGTCTGCGATGGGTGAAAAATGCCACGTCATGCCTTTGAGAAGTTTTCTTGAACGCAAAGTACTGCTTAGATAGTTTTACCTTTGCAGTGGAAACGCTACCACATCATATGATAGTCCTATTGCATTAGAACTTCACTGTTTTTTTAGTGTTGCTGCTTTTCGCGATGCAACCTCATTCTGCGCATTGTCTTGGACACCGTCATTTTTAAGTCTACATAAGCTCTTGAGGACAACATCGACTGGTACGCGAATTACGAAGCGCAAGATAGAAGATACAACACTGAGCATCAGCTGGCGTCTCTTTCGATGTATTTCTATGATTTTTCCTGATTGTTCGCCTTGATATGACATCTTTGTGATGGAGTTTTCTGCAGAGAAGTGCAGCTCAAAAACCTGCACGCGCAAAGTACAAAAAGCGGCTGTTTTAATAAACGCGGTACTCGTCCAACACACTACGCGTAGATATAACGTGTGAGTAGCTGCACCTTCATAATTTTAACTGTGCTATACACATGACGTAATTCACAAAAATAAGAAGAAAACGACCTTCCGAGGAGGGTTTCTACACATTTTGTGTCATGCAAAAAAAGTATATTTTCTGTGTTTATGACTACTTAGGCTTTCTTTTTTTTTTGCATCGCGTCATGAGAATGTGATGTTTTTGCAGCAAGAACTTATTGCATTATACGCTTTGCATCGGATGATTGTTACATATTTGCTACACCAACGTGCAGAAAACAAAAAAAGAGACGAAATTAGCGTAGTTTACGCCATTGACAAAAATATAGAAGTTATTTTAACTATTTTGTGAGAAGAATATTCTTTTGAGAGCTGTTCATTTAAGAGAGTGCATCACGCTGCCAAATGAATATTCACGAGGAATACATGCTTCATCTGCTGTGCATAATTATGCAGTCGTCGTGTTGATGTGTTCTGGGTAATACGAAAAGGCAATAGCAGGTATTTGAAATCGCGGCAGCTAGCAACGAAAACAAATTCGCCTCCCGATAAACCAAAATTACAACGTCTTACCCTTTATTGCAGTGTTGGCGTGACATTCTACCGTCGAATCACGTAGAGCCAAGCTCATATTGTGTTACTGCCCACCTTACGCAAGCGAGATTCTTCATTTCACCTTCGTACTGGCCTACATCACCTAAGCGAAAACGCTTTGCCTGTCGAAAGGATATGCGGAACATCAGACTGCTCATCACACTTTCGAAAGTCAACGAAAGCGCTGCTGCGATATCGGATACCTGTCTGATTCACCATCAGTGATAGCAAACGCGGAGCCGTTGCTACGTCGGCAGCAAAAGTGACTTTACTCGCCTCCTCTATCACTCTTCCCTTCCCCCCTTCGCCAGCGCAGGGTAGCCGACCGGGCTCAGCGCTGCTTGAGGTGAGGTGATACTTCGTTTCGTTGAAAAATTCGATGTTGAGATTTTGCAATAATAGAGAATTTCCTTATCTAGCAGAAAATATATCACACTTGGGTACTCGCGTTTAGAAATCATACGAAACCAATTTTTGTTGTACGCTCACAGTTGTAGTTCCACTTTACATGTAAGGTGTTGGTAGGTAACCTTGTACAAAATTTCAATGATCTGCATATGGGTGATCATAAAAGAATGCACGTATAGGAACACGTACTGCATACGATTTAAAACTAATTTTGAGCTCCAATGTAACCTGCGTCTATCTCCAAAAATCCTTGCAATTTTATAACCATAGCTTTCATTACTACTGTTGTACAGACAAGTTTTGCAACTGACTTTCAAAGTTACATCCCACCTTAACCTCCCTGCCTTTCTTTTCTCCTCCTACTTAACGTGAACCAGAAGAATCCATTTTTATTTATCAGAACACCTTCTTTGAATGATCGGAAAATGAGCTGTAACTGCTCGACCAGAGATGATTGGAAGAGGAACAAGAGTTTCACTTTGTTCTCGTGTCATTAAAAAGATCGTAAAGCAGAAATTGCTCAATTCAAAATTCTAGACCAAGGCAACAAGCCATTTTCTGAATGTTGTTGCACACAGGGTCAGTATTTTTGTTTCTCGCAATAACTCTCCCGAGACTCTCAGGTTAATGTGGTAGCGGGTCTCGTCGGCGTCGACGGGTATAAGCGGTCTTGGGCGCGCCCAAGACTGCTGCTGTTAAAAGTTACAAGGGCGCGTTTCGCTTTCGGCATTCTAAGCGAGAGAAATACGCTCCACATCTGCGGTGGTCAAGGACGCTCTTCTTGCACAGTGCTATGCACTCTGTCAACCGCATAATCGGCATGAACGTATTTGTGCCACAGGTGAGCGACGCGTTGCACAGCCATCGTATTCGTAACAGAACCATCGTAAATGTCGCCTCATCGCTCACGTAGTAACGCCAACCGCCGAAACGCTGACGCGTCGGCTGTTGCAGTAAGCGATCTTCGGTATGTTTCCATGAGCGACAATATGCAAGCGAACATACCAACCAAGTACGGACAGCAATTTGGAAATGTGCCATTTATATGACGTGCTCTCTATGATCGCAGATTCGCTTGCAAGCTGGCGGCCTTGTTCAAGGCTTGTCAGGTCGCCTGCGTCAGTGTGGCTAGATGAGAGAGATCCATCTGCACTGGTGCTTTCAAATGCGTAAAATTCATGACGCTTTCTCGTATTCGTTTGCGGACAGCGAGCTGTTTCGAAACGCACCTATGTTTTCGTTTCCTGCGGTTCGATGAATACAAAGCAGCTTATGAGCTATCGCCCAGCCTCGCTTACCGGCTCCTATGCATAGCTGCTGCAACACATCGGCGCATAGATGTTTAAACCGCGAATGTACATCGGAAAGTAGGATACAGCATAAAAAAGAGGCCCTTTCACTGGACAAGCGTTCCCACAGTGCGAAAAAAAATTTTGAGATAATGCTCACCGACAATTATGGTACTCCCTAATGCAAATTCTGAGCGCAGCTTCGTGTTGGGGCAACGCCACCTCTGTTTGAAGTTGTGGCTATCCGCAGTTGAAGTAATGTATCATTCGTTAGATATTGCCTCGGAACGTATCAGCACTCGAGTGCGGCGCATAGCACTTTGTGCATTGCTGGCGTCGCGAACCAAGCGAAGCGCCGACAGCACTCGAGCGCTACGCTCAGCACTACGTGCACTGCAGGCGTCGCAAGCCAAGCGAAACACCGACAGCCCCGCTAGAACAAGCGAAGCCAGCCGCAGTGCGCGTACACTCGCGCTCAATATGACTTGCACTAAGGGAGCACGTGGTTTCATGAGTTCAAAGATTGCGCATGGCTTCAACCTGCTCTCATCTTCCCAAAGAAATGTTATTTTCCTATTTGCGATATTCCCGAAGAGAGAGAACTGTGCTTAGTTATGGAAATAAAGGCTAGTGAAAGCTATGTGCAATCTTCGAATTCGTGAGGCCACGCGCTCCCTTGTTGCAAGTCAAATTGAGCCCGACTGTACAAGCCCTGCATACACACGAGCTCCCACCGAGGGACCAGCGCGCATGAAGGAGGAAAAAAAAGATGGTTGATCCCTCCATCATAGGAATCGGAATAACACGAAAGTAAAGCGTGCCCTTACAGAAGTAACTGAATGTTTACTGTACATTGATACAAGAGAGTTTGCACAATGTATATTGATGTCTGGCAGCTATAGCACCGTTTAACGTGGATGCACCCACTTTGACGACTGGTGGTACATCTCCATCCCGACGACTAACGTCCATGTTAAATTATTAAACAAACCCTTGTGGTAGCTGTAGTAGTTAACAGTGAAAGCGTAATCAGAGAACGAGGTGTGATAGCCAGAAGAGCGTCGCATATTGGACGCAGAACTTGGTCGCCGTCCCGCGGCATGTTAAAATGTGATTGAACACCACGGCCGGACTAGAGGGAAACGCAAAGCGCGTCGCGCCGCCCCGGTAGCCCGGCCGCGATTTTTCTCGGGGTGAGCGCGTGAGCGGGGAACGCATTGTTACAGCCAGGTGAGGCAGGCGCGCGTCGCAAAGCTATTTTTGGTTTTGATTAGCG